>NW_016107447.1:813160-819317 GCF_001604975.1 Cebus imitator
CCAGCACTTTGGGAGGCCGAGGCGGGTGGATCACGAGGTCAAGAGATCGAGACCATCCTGGTCAACATGGTGAAACCCCGTCTCCACTAAAAATATAAAAAATCAGAAAAATTGGGCCGGGCGCGGTGGCTCAAGCCTGTAATCCCAGCACTTTGGGAGGCCGAGGCGGGTGGATCACCAGAGGTCAGGAGTTTAAGATCAGCCTGGCCATCATGGTGAAACCCCATCTTTAAAAAAAAAAAGAAACAAAATAAAAGGATGGAAGAAGATTAAAAAAAAAAAAAAAAAAAAAAAAAAAAAAAAAAAAAAAAAAAAAAAAAAAAAAAAAAAAAGAAACAAAATAAAGCATGAGAGATGTATATACCCCAATCCCTGGAACCTGTGGATATATTATGTTACATGGCAAAAGAAACTTGGCAGATGTGATTGAGGTGCAGACCTTAAAACAGGTAGATTATCCTGATTATCTGGGTGGGCTCAACCTGATCACATGAACCCTTAAAAGCAGAACACTTTCTCCAGATGAAGTGAGAGAGATGTGGCAGAAGAGGAAGCAAGAGAGATGATGAAGGAGGGGAAGTGGCAACGATCCTAAGTGTGAGAGGGACTTGAGCCCCATTGCCAGGGGAAGAGGAGTACATAAAAGGCATGAGAAGGAATGCAGGTGGCCTCTAGGAGCAAAGACCAACCCCTGGATTCCACCCAGGAAGGAAATGACTGCAAGAAATGAAATCTGAGCAATAACTTCCATGAGCTTGAAGGTGGATTCAACTCCATGACCTCCAGAAAGGAATGCAGCCCAGCTGACACCTTGATTTTTGCTTTGTGAGACTCTAAGTGGAGGATCCCAGCAGAAACACTCTACTCAGTCTTCTTACCGACAGAATTGTGAAATAAGAAGTGGTTCTGTTTAAGCTACTAAATTTGTAGTAATTTGTTACATCAGCAATAGAGAACAATCATTAGCAATGAGAATATAGAAAACTCAGCAAACAAGAAACAAAAACTGTGTTAATATTAGGCAAAACAAAAAGTTGTATAATAAAGGGAAACCCATCATGGAATACAACTGCGCAAGGCTGACAATAGTGTTTTCATGGTCATAAAACTGTAAACACCGAATACTCATTTAACTAAAATTATGATATGATATAATCATTTTGAAATGATGTACAGGGGCCAGGAGTGGTGGCTCACGTCTGTAATCTCAGCACTTCGGGAGGCTGGGTGGGTGGATCACTTGAGCCCAGGAGTTCAAGACCAGCCTGGGCAACATGGTGAAACCCTGTCACTACAAAAAATACAAAACTTAGCCAGACACAGTGGTGCACACCTGTTGTCCCAGTTACAGGGGCGCTGAGGTGGGAGAACTGATTGAGGCCAAGAGGTTGAGGCTGCATGAGCTGAGATCATGCCACTGCACTTCAGCAAGGGTGACAGAGGCCCTGTCTCAAAAACAAAAAGAAAAGAAAAGAAGGGAAGGGAGGGAAGGGAGGAAAGGAAGGAAAGGAAGGGAAGGAAAGAAGGAAGGAAGGAAGGGAGGGAGGGAGGGAGGAAGGGAAAAGGAAAAAGGGAGGGAGAGAGGGAAGGAAGGAAGGAGGGAGGGAGGGAGAGAAGGACAAAAGGAAGGGAGGGAGAGAGGCAGGGAGGGAGGAAGGAAGGGGAAGGAGGGAGGGAGGGAGGGAAGGACAAAAGGAAGGGAGGGAGAGAGGCAGGGAGGGAGGAAGGAAGGGGAAGGAGGGAGGAAGGGAGGCAAGGAAGGAAGGATAGGGAGAGACAGAACATGGACATTTATCTGTGGGATTTGGGGGATTTGGAGAAGACGCTGTGTAGGGTGTATGAGAAACAGACAGTCTTTATATTCCATAAAAATTACTCAATCAATATTGCTAAAAGTAAGAAAATTAGGAAATTATAAATTAAGAGCAAAATTTTGGTACCAGAGGTGGGTTGCTCATAGAAACAGAATATAGGAAAAGGCGTTAAAGACTTTTAAGGTTGGGTGCAGTAGCTCATGCCTGTAATCCCAGCACTTTGGGAGGCCGAGGTGGGCAGATCACCTGAGTTGGGAGTTTGAGCCTAGCCTCATCAACATGGAGAAACCCCATCTCTACTAAAAATACAAAATTAGCTGGGCATGGTGGCACATGCCTGTAATCCCAGCTACTCGGGAGGCTGAGGCAGGAGAATTGCATGAATCCGGGAGGTGGAGGTTGTGGTGAGTCAGGATCACACCACTGCATTCCAGCCTGAGCAAAACTCTGTCCCCCGACCCCCAAAAAAAGACTTTTAAAATACACATATAAAACAAGCCTTGAAGAACTATTTTTCTCTAACAACTATGTACAGGTTTAGCTTTAAATAAGAATAAAATCTAATTTAAAAGCAATTGTTAACTCCAGGGAAAAACATTTCCAAGTAACATAATATATAAATAAATTGGAAGAATGCTGTAGTGGTACATGTGTAAAGTGATTTTAGAAAGCAAAATCTATTAGTCCGTAGTAGGAAGTCAATAGAAACTTATCCAAAATTAAGAATTTAAGAAGAAATTGTGGGCTTTATTTTTATTTTTATTTTGAGACGGAGTTTTTCGCTCTTGTTGCCCAGGCTAGAGTGCCATGGCATGACCTCAGCTCACTGCAACCGCTGCCTCCCAGGTTCAAGCAATTCTCCTGCCTCAGCCTCCTGTAATCCCAACTTTTTTTAAAAAATAAAGAGACAGCTGTTTATGTTATTTAGAAATATGGAGGGAAATAGCAGAAGTAACAGCTAAATGAGTTGAAAATCATCATCCCTTGGGATAGGTTAGCAAAAGGATGATGAGTAGGGGACTGCCCTTTTTCATAATGAAAACAACATTATTTGGTTTTTGAAATTATGCATATACGTTACTTAGACAAAAAGAATTTACTACATTGCATTGCTGAGATGCTCTTGATTTTAAAAGATATTATATATATGTATACACACACGCTCACACACACATATATAGTTTTATGTATTCCTAAGGATGTGGGTGGGGGGGGGATGCTGCCAATTAAACCATGACATGCCACTGATGGTGAAACACATCATAATTTCAGAGATACTAAAATATGAAAATATGCACATCTTTGAATCTGTGAAATAGAGTACTTTTAAAATATATATATATATTGTATTTTGAGGCAAGGTCTTGGTCTCTCACCCAGGCTGGAGTGCAGTGGCATGATCAAGTTTGCTGCAACCTCGAACTCTTGGGCTCAAGTGATCCTCAGAGAATTGAGGTCATAGGGTACACTACCCACCTGAAAACCAGAAAGACAGGAGACTACACAGAATAACAGTTTACCAGGAGCAGAAGCAGCTGGAAACAATAACTAGTGGGAACATTTAAACAGTAATTGTGAATTGCTGGAGGCTGAGTGTGGACTAGCTTGAGGGTTTAAAAAATTCAGGTAGCTGTAGGCCGGGTGCGGTGGCTCACGCCAGTAATCCCAGCACTTTGGGAGGCCGAGACGGGTGGATCATGAGGTCAAGAGATCGAGACCATCCTGGTCAACATGGTGAAACCCCGTCTCTACTAAAACTACAAAAAATTGGCTGGGCATGGTGGCGCGTGCCTGTAATCCCAGCTACTCAGGAGGCTGAGGCAGGAGAATTGCCTGAACCCAGGAGGCGGAGGTTGGCGGTGAGCCGAGATCGCGCCATTGCACTCCAGCCTGGGTAACAAGAGCGAGACTCCGTCTCAAAAAAAAATAAAAAAAAAATAAATAAATTCAGGTAGCTATTCTTGGGGGGATAGGGCGGGGAGGTACATTTTTGTGCTTCACCACCAGGAGTCCCACCAGTTTCTCACAGTAAAGATCTGAACAAAATCCCCTCACACTTTGCAGAGGAGGAGGGTAAACCATATGGAAATAAGCCCCGAGTGCTCTGTACTTTGTAACAAAGTTCCTGCCCTCTATGGAAACTACTTTTCCAGCATCTGACTAGCTTAAGGGAAGGGCAATTAGACAACTACACGGCCTTCTTTAGCTTTCCTATCTCATGTGGGGGAGAAGACAAAGCTAAGAAATTCTTTCAGAGGTTATAGCCCAGGGGCCCTGGTCCATTAAACAACAAACCCCTCAAAATGGAGATTTAATTACAAGATTAAGGTTTCCCCTCACCAATACCTCACCACCACAGCAACAGGGCTCCAGTGTAAAAACAGTGGATTACAACTGAGACAGCTGCAAGACACAAACCAGAATTCCTGAGTTTCCAGAGAAACTGCCAGACAACAAGGGAGACAAAAACAAGAACATTTGAGGAAACTGAAGTCTCTGACATAACTACAGCAAACAGTAAACACAGCCTAACTCCTAGGTACACAAACAAAAACCACAAAAGCCCGATTTACCTGAATTACTATTGCCTGACACATCATGCCCGACTATCAACAAAATTTACGACACATTAACAGACACAGTCTGAAGAAACAAAGCCAGTGGCAGAAATTTTGGAATTATTGGATCTGAAATTTAAAATTACTGTGATTAGTGTGCTAAGGTCTCTAATGGAAAAAGTAGACAACAGGCCAGAAACGGTGGCTCACATCTATATTCCCAGCACTTTGGGAGGCTGAGGTGGGTGGATCACCTGAGGTCAGGAGTTCGAGACCATCCTGGCCAACATGGTGAAACCCCATCCCTACTAAAAATAAAAAATTAGCCTGGTGTAGTGGCATGCGCCTGTAATCCCGGCTACTCAGGAGGCTGAGACACAAGAATCACTTAAACTTGGAGGCAGAGGTTGCAGTGAGCTGAGATCGCGCCACTGCACTCCAGCCTGGGCAACAGAGCGAAATTCCATCAAAAAAAAAAAAGAAAAAGTAACAACATCCAAGAATCCAGACACCAACTACAGATTCAGGAAGCTCAGAGAATCCTAAGCAAGATAAATACCAAAGAATCTACATCTAGGAATAACATATTCAAATTGTAGAAAACCAGAGACAGAGAAAATCTTGAAAGAAGTCAGAGAGGAAGAAAACAACTTAGTAAAAAGAAACAAGGATAAGAATTATGTTGAACTACTTTTCAAAAATCCATGCAAGCAAGAAGAGATGGGAGTAAAATATTTAAAGTGTTGAAAGAAACAAAACCCCACCAACCTAGAATTCTGTATTTAGTGAAATTATCCTTCCCAAGTGAAGAAGAAATAGACTTTCTCTAACAAACAAACTGAAGAAATCTGTCTCCAGTAGAACTGCCTTGCAAGAAAGGTGTTCCTTGGCTCGCAGCTCATCACTCTAGTCTTGGCCTCCGTTGTCATTCCCCATCTGTGTCCTGTCTTCAGATGGCATTTTCCTCCTTCTTTAGGGCACCAGCCACGTTGGATTAGGGCCCACTCAAATGATCTCATTTTAATTGGTTATACTGCAAAAGCCCTTTTCCAAATAAGGTCAAATACACAGACACCAACGGTGAAAACTTCAACATATCTTCTGGAGAATACAAGTCAATCCTTAAGAATAGGTTAATGGGCCCGGCGCGGTGGCTCACATCGGTAATCCCAGCACTTTGGGAGGCTGAGGCGGGCGGATCATGAGGTAAAGAGATTGAGACCATCCTGGCCAACACAGTGAAACCCCATCTCCACTAAAAATACAAAAAAAATTAGCCGGGCGTGGTGGCACGTGCCTATGGTCCCAGCTACTTGGGAGGCTGAGGTAGAAGAATCGCTTGAACCCAGGAGGTGGAGGTTACAATGAGCCAAGATTGCACTACTGCACTCCAGCCTGGTGACAGGGCAAGTCTCCATCTCAAAAAAAAAAAGAAGATAGGTTAATGGGCTGGGCACAGTGGCTCATGTCTATAATCTCAGCACTTTGGGAGGTCGAGGTGGGCAGATCACCTAAGGTCAGGAGTTCAAGACCAGCCTGGCCAACAAGGCAAAACCCTGTCTCTACTAAAAATACAAAAATTGGGCCGGGCGCGGTGGCTCAAGCCTGTAATCCCAGCACTTTGGGAGGCCGAGGCGGGTGGATCACAAGGTCAAGAGATCGAGATCATCCTGGTCAACACGGTGAAACCCCGTCTCTACTAAAAATACAAAAACATTAGCTGGGCATGGTGGCGCGTGCCTGTAATCCCAGCTACCGAGGAGGTTGAGGCAGGAGAATTGCCTG
>NW_016107447.1:820712-826011 GCF_001604975.1 Cebus imitator
TTCTCCTGCCTCAACCTCCTCAGTAGCTGGGATTACAGGCACGCGCCACCATGCCCAGCTAATGTTTTGTATTTTTAGTAGAGACGGGGTTTCACCATGTTGACCAGGATGATCTCGATCTCTTGACCTTGTGATCCACCCGCCTCGGCCTCCCAAAGTGCTGGGATTACAGGCTTGAGCCACCGCGCCCGGCGCAAACATTTTCAAAAATTAAGTCTCGCGGCCAGGTGCAGTGGCTCACGCCTGCAATCTCAGCGCTTTGGGTGGCCAATGTGGGTAGATCATGAGGTCAAGAGATTGAGACCATCCTGGCCAACGTGGTGAACCCCCCATCTCTACTAAAAATATAAAAAAAAAATTAGCTGGACATGGTGGTGCGTACCTGTAGTCCCAGCTACTTGGGAGGCTGAGGCAGGAGAATCACTTGAACCTGGGTGGCGGAGTGAGCCGAGATCGTGCCACTGCACTCCAGCCTGGTGACAGAGCAAGACTCTGTCTCAAAAAAACAAAAAAATTAAGTCTATAATTTGAAGAAAACATTCATTGCAGTATATAAGGCTCAAGCATCACTTCTTCCAGGAAATCTTTCCTGCTGTCCTATCACACTCCCAAGATGGATTAAGTGCTCTTCTCCCAAGCTCCCATAATACACTGCACATATATTTATTTCTATGGTTGCACCTACCACATTGTATTTTAACATTCCTCTGTATCTCTGTCAGTTCATAGATAGTTTGCTGGCCCCTGGCCTAGAATGTAGAGATGGTGAAATAAGCTAATCCATGCAACCCTTTAACAGGCACCTAGGCATGCTTGACAAAGGGCATTTCTGTTCCCTCAGTGCACTGTTGATGTCATTTGTGGTGCAATCATTATTGGCCCTCTGGCCCATTAGGCTATTTTCTGGATGATGGCATAAGGCACAGTCGGGACATTAAAGGTTACTTAGCCTGAGTAGTCTCTAGATTACTGGCCTTTGGTCTGCCAAAGACCATCCTCATGGGGAAGTTTTTGCACTAGGAAACCTCCTCAGGATTCAAATCCAATGGTTTTGACTCAAAATCCTGCTGTTTACCTTATACAACTCATTCTCAATCTTGTTTAACTTAAAAGGTGGCATAGTACAGGGGTGACTGGCATACGTGCCTATTTGACAGATAACGTAAGTGACAAAAGCAGACTCAGGTCAAGAAGAGTCCCCGGCACTTGGGAAAGTCCATGCCAGGCTAGAGCAGGCAGCCACTGCTTGGCTTCAGCCAATTGTTGTCACACAGAAATGTGGACACAGTGTTGCTGGACAAAGCCGAGAGGCAGATTTCTATTCACACAGAAACTTTTCAGTTAAAAAAAAAATGTTGGCAACTAAGTCAAACTGTTTAGAAATTCTAGAGATGGGATATTGGGAGGATATCCAATTGAATTGGGGTATTTACAATGGGGGAGAAATAGGTGATGGCTAACGGATAAGGGCAGCTTTGGAGAACCCTGATTGTCACACTCAAGGAACTTATACATTGTCATCTAGCTCTGGGTGCACACTAAAGAATTTTAGCAAGAACAGGACACGATTAGGATGATATTTTTAAAGGATCACTCGGCAGTTGACAGGCAAGGCTGAGAATAAAATGGTGAATGAGAAATCTGTCATTTAGCTAAACAAGGGTAAAAGCGCGATAGCAAAGGCCTATCTACTTAGTTCTTCCTCCTACCCGACTGCAGACTCCAAGACAGCAGGTTCCCATCTGCCTTGTTCATTGCTGTGTCTCCAGCACTAAGCAAAAAGCCCGTTTGACATTTGTTGAAAGAATAAATGAATGGGAGAGAGGGACGGCGAGAGGCATTTTGAAGGTCTGAGTTTAAAAATCAGGTGAGGTGGCTCATGCCTGTAATCCTGGCACTTTGGGAGGCTGAGGTGGGTAGATCACCTGAGGTCAGGAGTTTGAGACCAGCCTGGCCAACATGGCGAAACCCTGTCTCTACTAAAAATATAAAAATTAGCCAGGCGTGGTGGCATGCACCTGTAATCTCAGCTACTCGGGAGGCTGAGGCAGGAGAATTGCTTGAATCTGAGAGGCAGAGATTGCAGTGAGCCAAGATTGTGACATTGTACTCTAGCCTGGGCGACAGACAGTCCCCGTTTCAAAAAAAAAAAGAAAGAAAGAAAGAAAAGAAAATCAACTACCTTGAGAGGAGTACAATGGTATAATGTTGGTAATTGCGGAAGCAGTCATGGAGGGGAGGGGAGCAATGGAGGCCTGTTTCCTTCCTTGAACTTCCTCAAGGAGAGGGCATTTTAAAGAAGAAATTATGTACACAGATTTTTGTGTATTTTTTGAGACAGGGTCTCACTCTGTCGCCCAGGTTGGAATGCAGTGGCATGGCCATAGATCATTTTAGGCTCCAACTCCTGGCCTCAAGCAATCCTACCACCTCAGCTTCCCAAAGTGCTGAGATTACAGGCAAGAGCCACCATGCTCGGCCCTACACAGGTTTTTTAAAAAGAACTTTGTGCGTTGGATTCCTGGCACTTCACGTGGCCTCTTCAGTCTACCAAAGAAGGAAAAAGTAAGTACCCTGAATAATAGAAAGGAGGATTAAGTGATCATTGAGGGACGAGCAATTTCTGTTCCTCCCTGGGTCCAGTATTCCCAAAGGACACAGCAACAGGACCGACATCGGCCTTCGACCCCGTGAGGATTACTTTCGGGGTGGAGGGGGAACCGATGACCCTGGAGTCTACGGGCCTGTCCCTGGCGCGTTCCCAGCCTGAGCGGAAAGGGCAACCCCACCCAAACCTCACTCCTAATTCTCCCTATTTCCACACAACCCTAATCTTGACCACATCCAGCTCCGCCCTCTCTCCTCCCACCGCCTCTTCCGGCTCCCCCGCCCCATTTCCTTCTTCTCCGCCCACCTTCTGGGGTCCCTCCCCCGGCCATGGGCCTTGCCCAAGCCGCGGCATCCCTGCCCTCCGCGCTTCCTCCTCCTCCTTTCCGTCAGCGCCCCTCCCGTGGGGCCGCGGCAACCCCGTGCCTCGCTTGCCCAATGAGAAGACGGCGCGGGGCGGAGCCCGGCCAGGGCCGGAGCGGAAGTGGTGGCCGGAGCGGAAGTGGAGCTGCCGCCACCGCCGCCGCGGATTCCGGAGCCCGGGTAGCTGCTGCCGCCGCCGCCGCCGCTGCAGCCACTGCAGGCAGCGCCGCCGCCACCGCCTGAGGCGTGGGCTTGGGAAGGAAGCAGTCACCTCGCTCGGAGCTTAGCTCGGAAGTGTCTTTGTCCCTTGCAGCCCTCCTACGGTGAGTGAGGCGCGGGGCCCGCCCGGGGCCCCCGGGGGCCCAAACTCGAAGCCCCTCTCTGGCTGCTGCGACTACGGCGGCCCAGCAGGTGGACTCCGGGGTGTAGCGGCGCGCTGCCTATTTGGCTCGGCGCGGCCAAGGGCCGCGAGGCCAGGCCTCGCAGCGGCCCCTCCCTGCTTCCGGGGCCGGGCTCTTTACCTCTTGGAGAGCTCGGGCCTCCCTTGCCGCCTGAGGTCCTGCCGGCCGGGCGGGGTACAGCTCCGTACTGCGCTGGAAGAGACAGCGGAGCCGGGGATCCCGGATCCTCCCTCACTACCTGCTTCGGTTCCCACGCGACCCCTCCCTGCGCCTTGGTAGGCGAGAACCGTCCCCTTCAGCCCTGTCACCCCTGCTTTCCGGTTTCCAGAAATTAAAATTTACTCAAACGCGGGTGAATTTTTTCTAGCCCCAGTACCCCTGTTTGACTCCTCCTGGATGAGTAAGGGGTTTAACCTTGGGAAACAGCAAGGGGAAAACCCCCTCCCATTTTGGAGTAAAACCATTTCATCATCCTTCACTGGTTATGGAGCCTGGCAGGACCCAAGATTCCCTAGGAAGGGAATTGGGGTTTGACTCAAGAAAATGTATTTATTGGAACCGGTTACTGAGTCAGGCCGGATCCCCAGGAAAAAATATCAGGGGATGAGAATCGGAGTATTTTCCCACGGTATACACCGTCATTTAATGCCAGATTCTTTTGTGTCCTCACCCAGAATTCCCCCATATTGTGTGTTAGCACGTTTTTCGGTCTGAAATTTGCCTGGTGGCTTCCTGGTCGGGGGAGAGGGGATGAAGGGCGAGGGGAAAGAAGAGGTGGGAAAAGGAGTGCATCTTTGCCGCAAATGGAGAAGCCCCATATAATGGGGTTTTCAAAGGTGGCAGCCTTGGTAAGCAGTTTGCCAACCTTTCTGTGAAATGCACGTCTATTGTCGCTGTCTTCACTGCATTTCTCTTTGGTAAGGCTAGATAGCCTCAGGTTCTGATTTTACTTGCCCTGTGTGGGAGATGGAATTTGGCAAGATGATGCTGTGAACATAATATCAGCCTGCCACAGGAGCCAAAACAGAAAGGTGAAGCACTTATAAGAATATGAAAATTGTCTGCATTTCTCTGTCAGTTCCTATGAAACCAGACACATGCAGTTTATAGAACTGGACACTGTAGCTTTTGCATTTTCGTATTGGAAATGTAAGTATTGGTTCTTAGTGAATTGTTTTTGAATTCCAGTGTACCCTGTTTCTTACTTAGGGATATCTCATTTGTTTGAGCCCTCATTTTTCTTGGATCCCCTTCCTGGGCCACGCGTAGTGTGTGAGTGTATAAAACCTGTCAATCTTACTGGACCTAAGTTAGAAATTTAAGTGTGGCCTTCAAAATGGAAGGCTAATAATCCGGTAGCAACTGTGGGATTATTTTCTTAGCTTCTTCCTTCAGTAAGGTAAGAAACCATTCACCCATCTTGCAGATGAAGTCTTTAGAGAAGTGAGGTGATTTGGCCTAGACCATACACCTAGTTTTTTTCAAATTGAATATTCTTACTCATCAGTAGCAAATATTTATGGTATGCCAGCCCCTGGAGTATGACTCCTACCCTATAATCTTTTGTACATTTCCCATCTTACAGTGCTTGTTATATTGAAGCCATTTTAGAATTGGAGCACCATAGATCAGGGAGGCAGCCTCTATAAAACCAGGCTGAGCAAATTCCCATGATGCTGGTTTTCTAGGCAGAGTCTCCAAGATTTGGGCCACAACAAAAAGTGCATTTTGCCCATTTGGCGGTGGATAGAGAAACAGGAAGAGCACTGGACTTGGAGTCAGGTAAATTTTGGTTGAAATCTTGCCTGCAGTATTTCCTGGCTTTCTGAATCTTCAGCATGTTAATCAATCTCTGGTTCTTAGTTTTCTTATCTCCAGGGTTGTCACTAAGACTTTTTTATAAACTGTAAATTGTTTTTTTTTTTTTT
>NW_016107447.1:826366-898084 GCF_001604975.1 Cebus imitator
TTTTTTGAGACAGAGTTTTGCTCTTGTTGCCCAGGCTGGAATGCAATGGCACGATCTTGGCTCACTGCAACCTCTGCCTCCTGGGGTCAAGTGATTCTCCTGTCTCAGCCTTCTGAGTACCTGGGATTACTGGTACATGCCACCACAGCCAGCTAATTTTTGTATTTTTAGTAGGGACGAGGTTTGATCACATTGGCAAGGCTGGTCTCAAACTCCTGACTTCAGGTGATCCGTCCGCCTCGGCCTCCCAAAGTACTGGGATTGTAGGCGTGAGCCATCACGCCCGGCCCAGAGTTCAGTATTAAAGGCTTTTTCTCTCCAGTTAACATCTGATGAGACTAAACCCTGCTTTGTACACATGTTGCTTTCAAAAACTGATATATTATTATAGGACTTTATTTTGCACACAGGAAAAATCCAGTCTTTCTGAATCATTTTCTCATCTGTATAGCGCAAATGGTAATGCAGCCTTTGATATATTTATGTTGTGGCAAGCTCAATAATGAGAATAAGCATCTGGGATATAGTTGAGGTTCAGTAGATGTTATTTGACCATGTGCATGAATATACACATGTATAGATTAGACATAGCATGTATGCTATTCATGGACATCTATATAGAATCCATCCATTTGTGATTTATTCACCAACTGATACGGTGGCATCAGACAATTAGTGTATAATAATAGTTACCACTTACAGTACTTACTATGTACTAACCTTTTTTTAAAAACACTTTAAGCATATTAGCTTAGTCTTCATAGCAACCAATGAAGGGTAAGACTGTTAGCCTCATTTTACAGATGAGGAAGCTAAGACACTTAGAAGAATAATTTTCCCAAAATTTCACACACAGCACAAGGTAAGTGACAGAACCAGGAATGAAACCAGATGATCTGGTTCTAAGGAATGATATTATAGATTTCTACCTGTGGTAGAAACAACACATGTATACATTTTATGAGAATACCATTTAGTCCTTAATTTTTCTTTACACAAATCCTAATAAAGTAAATGTTTAAATGGGAATATTAGCTATTTTTGAAGATAGATACAATACGATTTTTTGTGGGGCATATACCCATTCTGGCCTCTAGGGTTGATATTGCTAGCATGCATCAGGACGCAAGCTTGTGAAGAATCCCCTTTTTCTAGTACTTGCTTCATACTAGGGAGAAAGTTATCAGTTACTTTGTCATAGAATTTTAGGTTCTTTATCTAATAGAATTTGATTATGACCGTTAATTTTTGTTCATTATACTACTTTATGAATTGATGTTCAGATTTTCCTTATTTTTTTGGCAAGGAGGAAATGAGGAAATATATCTACATAAATAGAGAGAAACTTCTAAATTCAGACATCCTGTTGTGCTACGTGCTCTTTTGGTGTCAACAAACTGAGTTTTCCTTTAAATGCTGGTACCTTAGAGAATGAACTAAAATTTCCTTGTAAAGGTACTTTTAAGTTCCTTGGTTTCTACATTTTTCTGGGGAAGGATGGCAATTCACATTGGTTAGGGGGCAAGAAATTAATGGTTATATAATAACAACTTTTAAGCTTTAGAATCCTTTTACTCTCTATATGAATGTGATCTTAGCAGTCACCTGTATGTCATAATGGAGAAACTAACAGTTGGAGCTAGATTCTGAGCGAATTTTTCTAAGGGGAATACTTGAGGAAACGTAGACTAAAAGTGCTTTCTGTTTCATGATATGTGTGCTGAAAGCCAATCATATTACTGCTTTCTCTACTAAAATATTTTCTAATAGAGGTATGGTTATGTGTATCTAATACTTGTAATGAGATGCAAATGATCAGTGGCCTCAAGTCATTCCCAGTAGATTATAGTATGTTAGCTGACCTTTTTATTTTATTTTTAATTCTAGCTAGTTCTTTATGATGTAAGTTTTCCCTATACTGGTTAGTTTATTTTATTGTTTTCCCTAAGAGAACCAACAGGAAGTTATTTCTGAGTATTCTTGACCAGGACAAGAAGATTGAAGGCTACAGTAAAATGGACATGAGTTCTGTCTATAATTATTATTTGCCCTCAGATAAGAGCTTTACTGTAAATTTAAAAATTTGTTTAAAATTTGTTTGACAGTTTGATGAGTCTTTGGCATGTTTTTATGCTGTTTGTAACTCCTTGATTTTGTTTTTATTTTTAAAGCTAGATCTATTAGCTTAATAGGCCAGTTTAAAAATTTTCCTTTGATAACCTTGTATCATTCTTTTAAAAATTGACAATTCTCTCTTTTCCTTAAGTGACCATTGGAAATCATAATTGATCTTTAGAAGATAGAGCTGCATAAAGGAAAGAGCGTTAATTTTAAAATTAATGTCGGTTTAGATCCCAGATCTGCCATATATAGCTGTGTGACTCTGAATGAGTTAACTTTTTGCATCTATAAAAGGGGACAATGTCAACTGCCTCATAGGATACTTAGGGTCAAATAAGTTTCTAGGAATCCATGAGTGCTTTGCAGGCCGTAAATGAAGGATATTTTTATTATTTACTAAACAAGTTAGCTGGTTTGCCTTTTTGTATAGCTAACTGATTGGACTTTTGAATGGAGGAGATGGATAGAAAGTAATCCAAAGACTTGTTGAAACTCAGTTTGAATCTATAAATACAATGATTGGTAGCTGAAAAATATTGGTCAAAACGTATAATGTTGCCTCCTGATTAGAGCTGAGCTGGCTTTTTTCAAAAAGCAGTCTAAGACTGTAAATGCAGTCTGTATTTTATAGGTCAGTTGGGGGCTACCTTCCTCTGTCCACATAGGAAATAATTGCTTTTTCACCTTTTAAGAATGTATCAGTTGATCAAGTACTCACTCAGTGTGCTAGGCCTTGTGCTCCACATTGGGTGTCCAAAGATACGACTCTATTCCTACCTTAAGCTCACAATCCAGTGCAGAAGCCAGCAAAGACACTTGCAGTAAACTGTGATGAGGGCCATTTTAGAAGTAGGCATAGGGAAGTTGTTATGTGCCTTTCTTTTAAAAGTCTTAAAAGAAAGGATAGTATGTGTAAAAGAAACGAGATACATAGTTTCCCATCACTGGCTGACCATTTGTTTTTTAAGTTAGGTGTGGAATGTACTGTGGTTGCCATTTATCTGAGTGCTTACAATGTGCAGAGACTGCTGAATGTTTTACATCATAAACAAGTTTACTCCTTACAGGAACCCTAATAAGTCGATTTGCCTATCTTTCTTTTTTTTTCTTTTTGAGAGTCTCGCTCTGTCGCCTTGGCTGGAGTTGCAGTGGTGTGATCTCAGCTCACTGCAACCTCCGCCTCCAGGCTGCCTCAGTCTCCCAAGTAGCTGGAATTACATGCACCTGCCACCATGCCTGGCTAATTTTTTTATATTTTTAGTAGAGGCCGGGTTTCACCATGTTGACCAGACTGGACTTGAACTCCTGATCCCAAGTGGTCCACCCTCCTTGGTCTTCCAAAGTGCTGGGATTACAGGCATGAACCACTGTGCCCAGCCCAGATTTGCCTGTATTATGGATGAGAAAACAGATTCACAGAGGTCACATATCCTGTGGACTTGGTGTGCCGTACTGGTAAATCCGACTGATTGGCTTCATTATGTCAGTGGGCCCCAGACCGTAGAATATTCATAGGGTCAACCAATTGGTCTGTCTTTATGGATCAGAATTAACATGTTATCTTTTGGATTGATCACTTAAGGCCAATAAATCAATTTATTGTCATATCTACCATTAAGTCACATGAGTAACCTTGGGCCTATCACTTAACACCCTCAGCAAGTTTAATCATGGCTAATTGGACATAATTAGCAATGATACTCCACAACTGATATGAAAGAGGGAAAGGATTTTGAAATAACAGAAGTGCAGTTTCTCTCCAGATTCAGTGTTCACTGGACATAGTGCCAGTGACTTTGTATTACAGATATGCTGTGTTTTGTTTCTAACAAAGAACCTGCAAATGTTTGAATGGAATTAAATTTATTACAGGACTCTAATTTTATGTGTAGAATGGCACACAGACATTTTTAGAGTGGGTGTTTTTTAGTGAGTAGTTTTCTTTGAGAGCCAGGAGTGCTTGACTTTTTCTGGGTAACACCCACTAACCACCTGGTCCCACTGACTTTCTCAGTCCCTCCTTCAGTAGCTTGGCATCTGATTTTTCTTCAGCTGAGGGACTCCAGAACTATAACTTCTACTTTACAGTGCTGTGGATACTCTATCTGGAATGGTACATCTATGAATGCTGTTTAGAATATGTGATCAATTCCTTACCTCATTGAAACATTTGAGCCTAGATTTTTCAGATTTTCCTGTCAGTTTTTTTTCCTTGGGATTGATACTTGTTGTGATTTCTTTATCCACTTTGGCCTTTGATTTTTATTTCCTCTAGAAAAACATACATGTACTTTATTAATAACATGTCTTTTAAGTCATGACCTAGTTACCTTTAAACTAAACCTCTTTCCTCTAATTCTGTCTGGTTTTCCAAGGAGAAGCGCTGTAACCCTTAAACATGTGCTGTCTTTTTTTTTTTTTTTTTAATTGATGCATAATGGATATGCATGTGCTGTTTTGTGTTTCTACCACTAGAGTTTAAGCTCTCTGAGGGAAGGACTGCACTGGTTTCTTCTTTTAAATTCGTCTCAATGAACAATCCAAAGAGCTCTTAGAAATATTGGTAGTTTTTCATTTTGCAGTTATTTCAACACACATTGGGTTATATGTGTTACATTTTTGTGAGGTAGCTTAAGAATAAAGAATAAGAATAGCTTATGAGCCTTTAACCAGCATTATATGGCCATTTTATGTTCATTATCTTATTTGATAGCTATTAATACCTGCTTTTAACACCGAGAAAACGGATTCAAAGAAGTTATGATGTGAAAATGTAGAAAAATCACTTACTTTCTCTTTAGAAGCTTAGATGTGTATGTAAGGCTTGCTAAAAGCAGACCCCACCATATATTTTATATGTATAGAGCTTGAGTGATTCCTGATTTATAATAATGGAGTCCTCATTTGAAATTTCTAACAAATTATTAAACTCAAAGCTTATTATTTTAGAATAGAGCATGCTCTTTTCCTTGAAAACAAAACATAGCTGAAAGCCAGTTCTTCTAAAGGCCACAGCTGTCATTTTTAACTGTCTTTGCAGTGCCTTTTTAAAAAAATACGGATTAACAATAGGTAGTCTCCTCTCTTTTCCTCACCTTTCGTCTCCTTTCCCCTTCTTTCCTGTCGTCCTTTCCTCTCCTCTCTTCTTTTTTGATTCTTATCCTAGGTTATCTGCTGTAGCCACTGGGAAATAACTTCTCAGTATTTTGACCCTGACTAGAAAGATGTCTCTTGAGAAAAGAATTGAGTTAGAGGGGCTAGGTTGTTTCATAGATCCTTTATTTTCACCATTTATTATCTGATTTAGGATTTTGTTTCTTTGAAGAAAATCCTATTTTGTGAGTACCTTTAGAATTATTTTTCATAGCTGTTTTATCTGTACTAGTGGTCTCTTTTTAAAAAGAAAAACAACTTTTTTTCTTAAAAAAAAAAAAAGTATCAAATTTTTTTTTTTTTTTTTTTTTTTGAGACGGAGTTTCGCTCTTGTTGCCCAGGCTGGAGTGCAATGGCGCGATCTCGGCTCACCGCAACCTCCGCCTCCTGGGTTCAGGCAATTCTCCTGCCTCAGCCTCCTGAGTAGCTGGGATTACAGGCACGCACCACCATGCCCAGCCAATTTTTTGTAGTTTTAGTAGAGACGGGGTTTCACCGTGTTGACCAGGATGGTCTCGATCTCTTGACCTCGTGATCCACCCATCTCGGCCTCCCAAAGTGCTGGGATTACAGGCTTGAGCCACCGCGCCCGGCCCAAATGTTTTTTTAAAAGTAATACATACCTGAAGAAAATTCAAAAAGATAAGAAAATGGGGATATAATAATGTTATTGCCTGGAGAAAGAACCAGTGTTAACCGTTTGGTGTTAACCTTTTTGTTCATGTTTGTGTGTTCTTTAGGGGATATTTTATAGAAATATTATTATGCAGCTTCCTCCCCCTACCCCCCATTGCTATTTAATAAAAGCAGTTTCAGGCACGTTTGAGCATGATGTTCATAGCGTATGCGGTGCCGGCCAGCCTAAGAGAAAGGTACATGTTGGAGAATAGTGGATGAGAAAGCCAAACAAGAGGAGACAATGTGTCAAAAGTTTGAAAGCCAGGTAGAGCTTAGATTTGATGGAGTAGCCAAAAGGGAGTCACTGAAAGTTACTGAGTAAAGACAAAGGCAAGACTAGATGTAATGTGGGAAGCGTAATTTTTAGTTTGTTTTGAGACAGGGTCTCTGTCACCCAGGCTCCAGTGCAGTGGTGTAATCATGGCTCACTGCATCCCCGACCTCCTAGTCTCAAGTGATCCTCCAATCTCAGCCTCCCAAGTAGCTGGAACCACCGACATGAGCCACCACACCTGGCTAATTTTTTTATTTTTTGTAGAGACAAGGTGTTACTATGTTGCCCAGGCTGTTCTTGAACTCCTGGTCTCAAGTGATGCTCCAGCTTTGCCTTCCCAAAGCACTGGGATTATAGATGTGATCCACTGTGCTTAACTGGAAGACTAATTTTGAAATTACTCTTTGAATTTGAGAAGGCGCAGAAATCCAAGGAACTAGGTACAAATGTAATGAAGATTTAATATGCTTGTGACAAATAACTGCTTTGAATTATTTGAGAAAAGAGAGAACTCTACCAGCTCTGCAGTTTTATGCTTACGTTTCAGGATCAGTTCATTCATTTAGCAGATATTATTTGCTCACACCAATTATATACAGGATGCTGTGGGAGATATGCCCAAAGGAGCTTATGGGGTAGGAAGGGAAATAGGAGATACTCTACAAGTAGTTTTAGTATACAAGTAATTTTAGTACTGAAGAAACGTGGTAAGACATTGACAGGTATCAGTGAAATGCTTTGTGAGAATATATTCGTCTTAGAGCAATGCTGTCCAATAGAAATAGCCACATGTAATTTAAATTTTTCTGGTAGCTGAATTAAAATAATTTTACAAAGTGAAATTCTGTTTATTTTTACTTAACCCATTATGAACAAAGCATTATGATTTCATTATGTGGCACATTTTAAGTGAATAGCCACATGTGGCTATGGCTTTAACAGCTTAAGAAAGGCTTCATGGAAGGGATGGGTATCTGAGCCACACTGGGAAGAATCTTGTATGCAGAGTAAATTTGGGAAAAGACATTCCAGGTAGAGGAAGTGGCTTGGTGAGCAAAGATAGAGAAGTGTCTTTGTATATATAAGAAAACCATTTTGGCAGACGCACATATGATGTGGAAGGCATGATGTGGGGTTCTGGAAGATAGGTTGGCAAGTTTTCACTGATCAGGGAGGAAATCTGACTCTGCTTTTGGCATCAGGGAACTTTAAAGAATTTTGAGCAGGAAGTGACTTGATCAAAGTTATAGGAAAATGGGTCTTACAGCAAAAGGCATGGAGGGGGCTGTAGATAATGAATGACTGAAAGCGGTGCCACTAGGGCAAGATTATGGGTGGAGATTTGTAGATGTAGAAATGGGAGCAATTTCATTTCTCCTTTGTTTGCTGCCTTCCTCCAAACTGCTGGGTGTTGTGTAACCCATTTCCTGTTGAAATTGGTCTAGCTGCTTCAAAATCCATGTTATATAAGTCAAAAGTTATGTAAGCAATAGCCATCAGGATATTTAGCTATGGATTTTGGTTGGTGTAAGTTGTTTCTATATGTGTGTAATGTAAAAAATTTGAATGGATACAGATTTTAAAAAGGTGTGCATTCAGTCATAATGGTTTTGCATCTCTTACGAAATCTTGCAGTAATCTCCAAGAAGCTTAAAACAGTTGGCCCCAAACAGAAAGGGCACATTTTATTTTGGGCATAGGGAATGCATATTTGGGAGGTCCCACTGATGAATAGTCAAGATTCTTTGGAGTAGTATGATTTAATTTTTAAAGCTCGAGAAGGAGAGAAGTAAGTGGGGGTGGTAACTTAATTTTGGGGCCTAGTAGAGCTGAAGAGGTTGATGGCATTATTTAGCAGTGGAAATCCTTTATTACCCCATTATGATGCCGCATGGGATGGCTTAGCTCTGAATTGACTTTTGGCCAGTACTTTATTATTTGGAGTCATTTGTAGGTAGAGTTGCACAGGTACTGTTTTATGAACTTTGAAGTGGGCCTGTAAGAGTGACTTCTAACCTTGAATTAGTCTACAGACGGGAAATTTTCTAGTTTGTTGAATCACTGAAAGTTGACTTCTCTCTCGTATACCTGGCACTTTTAGGAAATGCCAGTGACATCAAATCACTTTTAGGAAGTGCCAGGTAAGTGGAGGTCATACTTTCTTTGCTATTTTAAAATTAATCATTTTTGGCCAGGTACAGTGGTGGCTCATGCCTATAATCCCAGCACTGTGGGAGACTGAGGTGCGTGGATCACCTGAGGTCAGGAGTTCATGGTGAGCAACATGGTGAAACCCTGTCTCTACTAAAAATACAAAATTACCAGAGTGTGGTGGTGCATGCATTTAGTCCCAGCTACTAGGGAGACTTAGGCAGGAGAATCGCTTGAACCCAGGAGGTGGAGGTTGCTGTGAGCCGAGATCACACCGCTGCACTCCAGCCTGGGCAACAAGAGTGAAACTCCATCTTAAATTAAAAAAAAAAAAAAAAAAAAAAAAAAAAAAAAAAAAAAAAAACCATTGGCTGGAGCAGTGGGTCATGTCTGTAAATCCCAGCACTTTGGGAGGCCAAGGCCGGCAAGTCACCTGAAGTTAGGAGTTGAAGACCAGCCTGACCAACATGGCGAAACCCCGTCTCTACTAAAAATATAAAAGTAAGCTGTGCATAGTGTCGCGTGTCTGTAATCCCAGCTACCTGGGAGGCTAAGGCAGGAGAATTGCTTGAACCTGGGCTGTGGAGGTTGCAGTGAACCGAGATTGTGCCACTACACTCAAGCCTGGATGACAGCAAGACTCTGTCTCAAACAACAAAACAAAACCCTGACATTACTACTGCTGTTTAAAGTAGTAGTTCATGTTTTTATACCTAAAGATATTAACCTGTTTTTACATTGTGTGGCACAGATTGATACATTGATATTTAAACCAACAGTACATAAAATTAACTTTTCTTGTTTAGTAAATAACTTTTAAGTTATTTCATCCAAAAATTACTTATTAAAATTGCCACACTGTAAATGGCGATTATTGCAGTGGGGAATTGACTGTGGTGAGTTGATAAGAGATATTCACTGATTGGTGTATATAGAGGATTTGAAATTGATAAACTGAAGTCACTAGGATTTTTGTCTGTTTCAGAAAAACTTTTGAAATAACACAGTTATGGTTCAGGTGAATTCAGTTATGGTTTGAGATCCTGTTGCTGTATATCTTACTATACACCACTTTCTCTTACAGTCTGTACCATATACAAAATTAGTGCCTGATATATTTATATAATGCTTTATACTTTTCAAGGTGCTTTCACATGTATCAGGCTGTTTGTTCCTCATAACAGGTCTAATAAAAGAGTTGGTAGTGTTTTTTGTTTATTTGTATTTTGAGACAGGGGTTTCACTCAGTTACCCAGGCTGGAGTGTAATGGCACAATCATGACTCACTGCATTCTGGAACTCCTGGGCTCAAGTGATCCTCCCACCTCAGCCTCCTGAGTAGCTGGGACTACAGGTGCACACCACCACACCCAGCTAATTTTTTCTTGTTTTGTAAAGATGAGGTCTTGCTGTGTTAAGACTGTCTTGCCAGGATATTCTTGAACTCCTGGAATTACAGGTGTGAGACACCACATCCAGCCCTAGGTAGTATTCTTACTGCCCAGTAAAGAAACTGGGCTGGGTGTGGTGGCGCATGCCTGTAATCCCACCACTTTGGGAGGCTGAGGCGGGCGGATCATGAGGGCAAGAGATCAAGACCATCCTGGCCAACATGGTGAAACCCCATCTGTAACTAAAAATACAAAAATTAACTGGGGCTGGGTGCGGTGGCTCAAGCCTGTAATCCCAGCACTTTGGGAGGCCGAGGCGGGCGGATCACGAGGTCAAGACATCGAGACCATCCTGGTCAACATGGTGAAACCCCGTCTCTACTAAAAATACAAAAACATTAGCTGGGCATGGTGGCGCGTGCCTGTAATCCCAGCTACTGAGGAGGTTGAGGCAGGAGAATTGCCTGAAGCCAGGAGGCGGAGGTTGCGGTGAGCCGAGCCAAGATCACTCCATTGCACTCCAGCCTGGGTAACAAGAGTGAAACTCTGTCTAAAAAAAAAAAAAAAAAAAAAAATTAACTGGGCATGGTGTTGCGCATCTGT
This sequence comes from Cebus imitator, assembly GCF_001604975.1. NCBI lineage: Eukaryota > Metazoa > Chordata > Mammalia > Primates > Cebidae > Cebus > Cebus imitator. The sequence continues at coordinate 836,738 of NW_016107447.1, forward strand.
AGTCCCAGCTACTTGGGAGGCTGAGGCAGGAGAATCGCTTGAACCCAGGAGGTAGAGGTTGCAGTGAGCCAAGATTGTGCCACTGGCATGCCAGCCTGGCAACAAAGTGAGACTGTCTCAAAAAAAAAGAAAGAAGCTCTCAAGTTGAGTGATTTAACCAAGGTCATACCACTTGTAAGAAGCAGAGCCAGTGCTAGATAGAGCCCAAGTCTGACTGCCCTTAGTTTATATTATTTTCCTGTACAGTGTGTCTTGGTAACAAAGCAAATTACAGAAGATACGATAATAATCTTTCCCATCTTTCAGTGTCTGCTGCTTGATGGGTGCAGCCAAATAGATTGTGTAAAATCATCCTCTTTTGCTTCACGATTGGTTGAAACAATCATCATACTGACTTTTTCCTATGCTATGGAAAACAACAGGTTTAGTCGAAACTAGAGTTCCTTACAGGACAGTGAAGAGAGGACATCCTGTATTACAGGATATAGTTGGCTTCAGGTCATTAAGACAAACAAACCAGACAATTACTGAGAGTCAAGGACATATAGTAAGCATAAACTTTTTTTTTTTTAAACGGAGTCTCACTCTGTCACCAGAGTGGAATGCAGTGGCGTGATTGCAGCTCACTGCAACCTCCACTTTCTGGCCACTTTGTGGTTTCAAGCGATTCTCCTGCCTCAGCCTCCCAAGTAGCTGGGATAACAGGCACCCACCACCACACCTGGCTGATTTTTTATATTTTTGGTAGAGATGGGGTTTCACCATGTTGGCCAGGCTGGTCTCAAACCCCTGACCTCATGATCCACCCGCCTTGGCCTTCCAAAGTACTGGGATTGCAGGTGTGATCTGCCGCACTTGGTGAGTAAGCATAAACTTCTAAAGAGATAGTTATTAAGCAGCCTGTATGTGCTGAGCAGGTGAATTAGGCTAATGGAAGAAAACAAAAGCTTTAGAGACAGAAAAATGTGTTTGAGTTCTGGCTCTCTCCATCTGTTTGCATGTTGCTCTGGACATACCACTTGCCTTTTTTCTGACCCTCCATTTCTCCACCCCTAAGAAGGGGAAAGGAGTTATGAACATGCCTACCCTGTGGGACAGTTGGGAAGACTACTTGACTAAAATAACAAAAAGGCCTTAGCAAAGTACCTAACCCCAAAGGTGTTCAATATATGATCAGTATTGTTGATGGCATTTGGAACTGTATGTTTCACATTTAGTTTGCTTCTTTCCAGATGGGTTGGAAGAAGATTCACCCATATGTTTCCTGGGCCCCGGAACCTGACATTTGCTCTCTCTTTTTGTCTTGCTCTTTTTCTAAGGAATGACAATGGATAAAAGTGAGCTGGTACAGAAAGCCAAACTCGCTGAGCAGGCTGAGCGCTATGATGATATGGCTGCAGCCATGAAGGCAGTCACAGAACAGGGGCATGAACTCTCCAATGAAGAGAGAAATCTGCTCTCTGTTGCCTACAAGAATGTGGTAGGTGCTCGCCGCTCTTCCTGGCGTGTCATCTCCAGCATTGAGCAGAAAACAGAGAGAAATGAGAAGAAGCAGCAGATGGGCAAAGAGTACCGTGAGAAGATAGAGGCAGAACTGCAGGACATCTGCAATGATGTTCTGGTAAGAGGCCAGTGCTTCTGTTTTGAACAGTGGTTTCTAAATAGTATTAATGTATAAATGCAGATTCTCAAAACAGCTTATGAGAGAGAGGTGTCTGAATATACTGGAAAGCTGCCAGCCATTTACAACTAATTTTTAAGCACATGTAATTTTTATCACCTATTGCCTGATCAGAGGTTGTACATCACTTCTGAGATATTTTCCTCTCCTATCAAAAAGACCTGTGAAAAAACAGTAACATTTATTCAGCTTCCTTCCATCTTTTAAAATTGAGGCCAGATAGACAGGATTTTAATAGATACAGCCACAGATAGGCTATTATGTATATTAGTCCGAGTAGTGATGTCATCTCCAGTAGCAGAGGGAGATAAAAAGGCCGGGCTGTAAGTCCTGCTTTGGTCTGAAAGTTGGGCACATCCATCAAGTTGAGCATGTGTTCCAGAGCCAAATTCAGAGTGGTTTGGGGATTCTCCTTTCTTGTGTTTTACATAAGCCTTAGTCAGAAGATTGCTTCACTCTGGCCACCACTTGAGATTGAATGGGAGAGGTACATACTCTAAAACAAATCACAGTCATATTGTCTTTCCCCCACATCCTGAGCCCATTGGGAACATTTTTCTTCCAGTTGAAATCAGGTAAAAATGAAGAGTGAGGGCTGCTTTGAAAAGGGAAAAAGAATTCACACTTGGGGATCTACCTCCTCCCCTGCTGGCCGCCTTTCCGAATTACTGCCCATGACTCCTTTCTTTTGAAAACCAGTACAAAGCTTGTCAGCCATCAGGCAGCACCCCTCATCCCTAACCCATTAGGTGTTACACACTGTCTCTCTACAAAGAATATTAAAAAATGACTACCGCCCCTTGCGTCTTTTCACATTGGTTGATTAAATCCCTTTATAAGTAAGCTTTGCATTGAGCTTCTGTTTTTATTAGACTCATGGCATAAGAGTGTCATGGCTAAATTTGTTGCCTGTTGATAATTTGGGGGTTTGTTAATGGTGCACTAATTCCTGAATGTTAGGTACATCTGGTATTCAGATGAAGTATGTCATGCATTCCAAGGGCAAGAAAGTCCATAATTCATGAAATATAGACCAACTTTTAAGAGCATCTGAAAGAAGGTGAAGAAGAGCTTGGTACTTACTGCCTCTTAACCAGTTTTTCAGGATGCCACATTCTAAAACAACTCTTCGAAAATATTGCTCTGTATACGAAGCTTGGACTCCTTCAGAACTACTTTTGTTGTAAGCATACATGTTTAAAGGAATTTATTATTAATAGTATTAGCTACTCTTTGAGTGCTTACTGCGTGCCAGGCAACGTGTTAAGCGCTTTATGTATGTCAGCTTATCATTATAACTACCCTAGAAGATGGCTATACCCTAGAAGATGATCCCTCATATAGCTTAGGAAACTGAGGCTCAAGGTGATTAGGTAATTTGTCCAGAGTCATACAGATAAGTGACAGAAGAGGGATTTCTACCCAGGTCAGATTGATTCTAAACTTAGTTCTTAGCAGTTTTACTCTGTTATCACCTTTTTACTCCCAGGGAAATACTTTTTCTCCCTCTAATTATAGAAGTAATACAAGTTTATGGGTTTAAAAAGGGTGGGGAGAACAAATCAGAAGAATATAAATAAGAAAGTAAAAATCACTTCTAATCTTACCACCCAGAGAACGATTATTAACATCCTCCTTCCAGGCTTTTTCCTTAGGTATTTGTGAGCATGTACACATAGGTATCTTATTGTTAAAATAGGATTCTTGTGGTATTTATAATCTGCTTTTTTTCACTCAGATTTCTTTGGAGAGCCTTTCTATTATCTGTGTAGTTCTGCATCATTTTAAAGGCTTACAAAGCATTTCATTGCATGGCTGTACTTTAATTATCCTCTATGGATGGTCAAAGTGATTTTTAACAGAAGAATACAGGCATCTGCTATTATGACCTGGGCTAAACAACATTTAGTAGCTTGGATGAAAAATTGGTGTTTTTTTAATCTTCTAAAAAATTATTTAGAAGCAGTAGTGTATTTTGAATCTCAAACATAGTTTTTTTTAACATCCTGTGAGTAATTCTAAATTCTCAACAATGTGAATCATTTTTTAGGAGCTGTTGGACAAATATCTTATTCCCAATGCTACACAACCTGAAAGTAAGGTGTTCTACTTGAAAATGAAAGGAGATTATTTTAGGTATCTTTCTGAAGTGGCATCTGGAGACAACAAACAAAGTAAGTAATACCTTTGAAGAGAAATTTGACTAGTAATGGAGCCAGTCTGCTTTCACAGGGACTTTTGTTTGTTTGTTTGTTTGTTTGTTTTTATGTTTTTGTTCACAGTGACTTTTAACAGTTTTTGCTTTGTCTGTTTGCTATAGACACCAACGTTGCAGTACTAAGAATTTAAAAGACCACAGCATTGTGATGAATGGGGGTGATGGATGGGCAAATAAATATTTATCTGATAGGGAAATATGGAGGACATTAAAAATCTGGTGTGTAGTATATTTTAAAAGATTTTTATCTTAAGGATTATTTGTTAGCTCTCTTTTTAGTGGTGAAACTTTAAAATACTTGATGGTATGAAACTACCATAGTGATGCATTTCTTTTATCACACGTTTTACTATGATGGTGATAATCATAACCACAATTTATCAAGTGCCTGTGTGCCAAGTCCTTTCAAGTCTCACTTATTCTTCGCACAACCATACAAATTAGATGTCAGGCTGCCCATTTTTCTGATAAACTGAGGTTTATGGACGTTTTTACTTGCCCCTAGCCACAGACTTAAGGAATAATACTTGGGAATTAAAGTTTGGATCTATTAACTTTAAAGCCTGTGATCTTTGCACTAGAGCATATTGTTTTTCACATTCTGTATTGTTAAAGGTTCTATCTGTATTTCTTAAATGCTTTAGTAGACTTCATCATAATTGTTTTTCCCCAAAGCATTTAATCTACAACTTGGTTTAGAATAAATATCTAACAAATGTAAAATTGATTGACAGAGACACTGATACCTCATTTGATAGGTCATTGCTCTTGCCCAATTTGGGATTAAGAAAATAATTTAATAGTTGGTCCAATGTGTGATATCTGTGAAAGAGCCAATCCTTAAATATTTTCATCTTTATCTTACAGCCACTGTGTCGAACTCCCAGCAGGCTTACCAGGAAGCATTTGAAATTAGTAAGAAAGAAATGCAGCCTACACATCCAATTCGACTTGGTCTGGCACTTAATTTCTCAGTCTTTTACTACGAGATTCTCAACTCTCCCGAAAAGGCCTGCAGCCTGGCAAAAACGGTGAGAAAGACCCTTTGTGATTTCTGACCATAGCAAAACAATGCTTGTGTTATTAACTTCTTTTTTTTCCTGAACATACTCATTGTCTTGGACTTTTTTGAAAGCTTTTCTGGGGATGGGAGTGTATCTTTTATGAGGTAAATACAGATGTGTTACTTTTTAAAATTCATTCTCAATACCTTCTGCTGACTTTTGTTTGATTACTATTTTTGGGGAAGGTGGTTGTAGAAAGTTCCAGGTGAATGTAGTTTGTTGTTTCTTTTTTTTTTTTTTTTGAGACAAAACTCTTGTCCAGGCTGGAGTGCAGTGGTGTGTCTTGGCTTACTCTATCCTCTGCCTCCCGGGTTCAGGTGATTCTCCTGCCTCCGCCTCCCGAGTAGCTGGGATTACAGTCATGTGCCACCACGCCCGACTAACCTTTGTATTTTTAGTAGAGATGGGGTTTCACTGTGTTGGTCAGGCTGATCTCCAACTCCGACCTCAGGTGATCCTCAGCCTACCAAAGTGCTCGGATTTATAGGCGTGATCCCAGCCAGTTTGTTGTTTCTTACCAAGCTTTGGGCCTTGGTTATATACATTGTCATTCTTGTACCAAGATTTGACGTTATGGTTGTATAAAAGAAATACACGTCACATTCTTGTTGTGTGCTAGATAACCCCCTATATTCTTCCTTTGGCCTTTTCTACATATTTTTTGTAGTCTCTCAAAATGCACACAATTAGTTTTTAAAAATTTTATTCGGAAAAGGTGCCTTAAAGTTTCATCACTTAATCAAATCAGATTTGGTGATGTGAGGTTCACTTTATCCCTTATATCCCGACCTTTTGAGTTCTAGTTTAAAAAAAATAAATAGTATATTGCTAGAAATGTCTTTGGTAATCAAAAAATCACCTGAGTTTGCCCAGAATGACTGTGCTAGGGTTAGCAGTAATATTGCTTACTTATTAGGTACAGCAAAGTTCTTATCTAGGAATTTCTGTCGTTGGTTGGTGCTTTGTAAACATGCGTTATACTTTTGCTGGAAACAGCTAACAAACAGGGTAATAATAGTCTAGGTTCCCCCAAAGTACTGTACAAGAAGAGAAATTCACTTAGCAAAAAAAAAAAAAAAAAAAAAGTGGGCTAACTAGCTCCAGAGAACTTGTGAATTCTTTGCTAAAGGCTCTTTGTTTTAGGCATTTGATGAAGCAATTGCTGAATTGGATACACTGAATGAAGAGTCTTATAAAGACAGCACTCTGATTATGCAGTTACTTAGGGACAATCTCACTGTAAGTACTACTTCCACAGGGTTTATAGTCTCTTTCCTATTCACCTACTTAATAATTCACTATTATCTTCGAGAGGGGATTTGTACCCTGTTAAATATAGTTACAGTTTTAAGTTGTTAAATTGGCTATAAATGACTGCTGAAGTTCTGACCTTTGCAGCCATCCCTGCAGGGACACAGGAATAATTTTAAACTTTGAGTGAGATAAGATATTGCATACTGGGCTGCCTACCTAGGTAACTTTTAGTAACCCTGCTTTGATTATGCTTTCTGTCTCTTGCAGCTGTGGACATCAGAAAACCAGGGAGACGAAGGAGACGCTGGGGAGGGAGAGAACTAATGTTTCTCATGCTTCGTGATTTGTTCAGTGTCACTCTGTACCCTCCACACATATCCCTTGTGCGATAAAAAAAAAAAAAAAATTGTACGTCGACTTTCGATTTTTCACAGCCTCAGCCTAGCAAAAATGGTTCATGGGATAAACAGCTGGTATTTGTATCTAAAACTCAGATTGGTCACATAAATGCCACGGCATTCTGAAGTTTTGATTTTGATTAACATTTGACAGGATTACTGTGTGTTTAATTTTTTTTTTAAACTGAACACTGTGATTATGGGGTTTTGTAATTTAGCGGAACTCTTACTGGTAGAAAAAATAGACCCGAATTATGTGTAACTTTTTGGAAAGTTTAATCTGATGTCAAAACAATCATTGAAATAGACAATTCCGTTGTAAAGTTGTACAGAAAGTTATAGAGATTATATTGTGATGCTGGAACTTGGAGTGAGACACACATCACCTGGCATTTGAGTTTAATGGTAATTCACAGTAATGCTGCCTGTTGTTTGGAACTTAAAGACACTTGACCTGTTGGGGCTGTTGCCACTCAAAAGTTCATGACCACAAATATCCACAGTGACTTCCTCTGAGGAAACTTGAATCCTGAAATTGAAATTCTTTGTGGCAGATAACTGGCTTATGACACCTTGAAAAGTTCAAGTGCTCACATAATGCACCTGACTAAACCCCTCTTCCTGCAGCAGTATGTTCACCGTGTTACCAGTTTGCAACTTGTGCTTCAATAGTGGGATCTATTTTCATTGTTAACACTGAGCTCAAGAAAAAAGCCGTGTGTTTTATGAGTGACCTTATCTGTTTCCTGGTTAATACGTTTAAAAATAATGTTCTGAGTCAGGCATGGTGGTGCATGCATGTAGTCACAACTGCTTGGGAGGCTGAGGCAGGAGGATCGCCAAGCCTGGGAGTTTAAGGCTGCAGTGCCCTATGGTTGCACCTGTGAATAACTGCACTCCAGCCTGGGCAACATAGCGAGACCTCATCTCAAAAAAAAAAAAAAAAAAGGAATGATGTTCTGTAGAGATTGCCTTTCACTTGAGGAGTACTCTCAGTTTTCAGGTTCTTCATAGCTCGGGGCTTTTAAATTTTGAATCTAAACATTCTTTCCCACCATCCTTTTTGACTATTGACTTTGGTTTTCTCTTCTCTCCTAAGTTTCTGTCCCTCTGCTTCCTTACTTTTTTTTCCTTTTTGAATTCTATCTTTATCTGTCTTTTGTTCACTTTTTAATGCTATATATGGGCAGGGGTAAGAGACATTACTGAGCACCTTGTTGAGCAAGCCTGGCTTTAAAGATTGAGAAGAGCTTCTGGCACCAGAGCTGTCTTCCTCCAGTTCTCCACACAGTGTTGCTCTTCAGTCATACTAGGATCTGAATCAAAAAAGTATTTTTAAATATCCATGATTTCTCTCTATATTGAGGCTGGCGTGGATCATGCTTTTTAGTGCCTGTCACCAGGTTTCCCAAGTGCACTCATCCAGCTAAGCTCTCAGATGTGTTTTAAGGAGACCCTGTATTCAGGGAAGTTGTGTGGACACTGCAGTGGAGAGAATTGGGAATAGTCAGGCCTGTCAGTCTCACAGTATCACCCCTCTACCTTTAATATTCCACCTAGCTGTAGAGTCCATCTGTTTGTCCATCTGCTGAGATGAGAAAAGAAAACATTCATGCACTGATTTAAAACAAACCAAAAAAAAAAAAAAAAATCCCTCCTAGCTGAACAAAAATGTGCAGTTAATACTTGGCGCTTGAAAATGCAGTAGTGAATGTGGAACCAAGCCTGTCTGTATATCTGGTAGCTCTTTTCTTGCTTTGTTTTTCCTTACCAGTATTCTGCCTAATGTTTGCTTCTGTGATGGTTATATTGCCTAGCAAGCACACCCGTGGTTGTGAAAATAGTATAGCAAAAAAAGAAAAATCCCCGGTTATTGATGTACTAGATTTGTGTATGTCTTTTAAACAGTTCTAGTTTCACCTGACACAGAATAATCAGGAAAAGTATAAAAATTCAAAAGTGAAATAAAAATTTTATCAGTTAATTGCCTGTGAATTGATGTGTCACCACCACTTCTGTTGCTACCAGACCTAGCTAACTATCCTGATCACACTCATTTTTGGCTCTTTTCTTTAAAAATAGGTAAACAGTTTTATTTGATTATTTAGAACCAGACATCAAGGTGTTATAAAGGGGAAGAAACTACCATTCATTAAACAGCCTCTTTCCACTCGTTTCTTGATATCTCTCTACCTTCTGCAACAAACCATGCAGGTGTTAGGTCCTCTTTAGTGACTTCTGAGATTTGGTATGGGCAGTTATTTTGCATTGTATTCAATCCCCTACCCCTTCCCCATTTTTCAACCCTGGTGTAATTACCAAGCCAGTGAAATGTAACCTGTGGTTGCATAAGGCTTGGTCATCAGCAAGCTGCTGTCTTGCCTGTCTTCACACTGCATGGTGGCCTGTAGAGCTGGTTCCTCACGGGATTTGCCCCTTCTGAAAACATCCATACTACCACAAGGAGAGAAAAAAAATCAGGATAGAGGGGTCATTTTTAGCCCGAGATTAGAATTGGTGCTTCCTTGCTACTCTGAGGCTGGGCAGCCAGATGGGTTCCTTCTGTGCTTAGTTTGGGTGCTGTTCCACATATTGAAGCCACACACGGAGGTCAGTGGGGGCCTATCTACTTTGTTGCATCAATGAGACCAGGAAAGTCCTCTATCAGAGGGAAACAAATATTGGTGCACAATGGAGTAGTTGTTTTTAACGTCCTTATACCACAGATAGATTGAGGCTGCAAGCGCAGATCGACAATGTGTTCCGTTTAGGTCTTATTCTGCTATTAGGTCCCAACTGTCGACCCATTGAGGCTGAGTCACAAGTAACTCGGTGAACCTCCCTGGTGTAATGGATGTTTAATGGCTTAGGGGCGCAGAGAATATCTCGGGAAGAGGTTTTGGTAATATGAGCCATTACCAAGAAAGGTCTTAAGGATCCTCCAGTCCGTCTGAAAGTCATTTCCGGTGGGACTGGATCTGGCTCTGGTGCAAGAAATCTTCAGTGGAGCAGGATAAAATTCTCTACACGAGCTTTGAAACAGTGCTTTTTGCGTTTCACATACAAACAGTTCCGAATTCCGTTTGTATGTGAAACGCAAAAAGCACGGTCTGGGTCTCCTTTCATCCATGTCAGGAGGGAGTCGTTCCCATTTTACAGAGAAGAGAAACGGGCTCACAAAGACGATGACCTAGGGTTAGAACCCAGTCCCCTGCGTCCTTTCCGTCCCAGTCCTCGGTCCTTTCAAAACTGCGGGGGTTTTGAGAGCTCCACTCAAGCCCACGTAGCCCTGCTCAAGGTCAGGTTGAAGGCTTTGCCCGCCTCCCAGGGCGGGGTCAGAGGTATCCCCACCTGTAGCTTTTAGATCCCCAAGCGCTCGCAGGTGGGGTGCGGGCCCAGGAGGGATCCTGGGGTGGGGCGCCCGAGCGCGCCCACGATTGGTGCGCAGGGGACCAGGGGGCGGTAAAGGGAAGGGGCGGGCCCGCGCCCGAGAGGGAGGGCTCTGGCCCGGGTGAGCGTGGGGCCGCTGGATGACCCGGCTCCTGCTTGCTCTGCAGCCCCGGCCTCTTGCCCACCATGAACGCCAGCGGCTCGGGCTACCCGCTTGCCTCGCTCTATGTGGGCGATCTGCACCCCGACGTGACCGAGGCAATGCTCTACGAGAAGTTCTCTCCCGCCGGCTCCATCCTGTCCATCCGCGTGTGTCGCGATGTGGCCACCCGGCGCTCGCTGGGCTACGCCTACATCAACTTCCAGCAGCCCGCCGACGGTGAGCCCCAGGGGTGGCGCGGGAGGGGACGGACCGACGGACAGGCAGGCGGGCAGACAAAAGCCAGAACTGGGCCGCCACGTTTTCATTTTACACTTTGCAGCTGGGAAAACTGAGGTTCAAAGATACAGGGCATTGGCAGAGGCCGGGTCCTTGAGATGGGAATTGGCAGTTCGTGTGGTTTACTGCTATTCCTCTACAGAGGAGAGAGATTAGGGTCGAGTGAAAACAGCTACGGGCTTCAGGGGTCAGGCGGACCTGGGATAGAAGTCCAGCAGCTGTGTGACTCTGGGCAAGTTATTCGACCATTCTGAGCTTCAGATGCCTGTCTGGAAAATGGCGGTCCTAGCTGCCTTATAGAGTGCTTGTGAGAATGAGAGATTCAAACCACCTGGTGAGGAAGATGCCCAAGGCGACACAGCTGGTGAGCGGGGAGGCAAGGAGATCCCAGCTGTGGGCCCAGGCCTTTCCTAGCGAGACGTAAGATCGACACTGGGTGCTTCCACCTGCACGGGCTCTGAAAAACTGCCGCCTCCAGGCCGCTTTCTCAGAGCTGATAGGATTGATTAGAGCTTGTCCGATGAGTTTGTCTGCACTTCTGTTGAGTAGAGAAGATGAAGATCAGAGAACCGGGTTTCAAGCGCGTTCTGCCACTAGAGTGTAAACTTGGGGAAGCCTTCACCCTCTGCACCTTTTAATCTGCAAAATGGGGCTAAGGCTTATTCCCCAATTGCATAAAGAATGGAGAACTGGTATGTATATGAAGTATCTCTTGTATCACTTGGTACCTCGTATACGCTCTTTAAGTGATAACCAAAAAATAAAAAAATAAGGCCGGGTGCGATGGCTCACGCCTGTAATCCCAGCACTTTGGGAGGCCGAGGCGGGTGGATCACGAGGTCAAGAGATCGAGACCATCCTCGTCAACATGGTGAAACCCCGTCTCTACTAAAACTACAAAAAGTCAGCTGGGCATGGTGGCGCGTGCCTGTAATCCCAGCTACTCAGGAGGCTGAGGCAGGAGAATTGCCTGAACCCAGGAGGCGGAGGTTGCGGTGAGCCGAGATCGCGCCATTGCACTCCAGCCTGGGTAACAAGAGCGAAGCTCCGTCTCAAAAAAAAAAACCATGGTTGGATGTGATGGCGTGCGCCTGTAATCCCCACTACTGGGGAGGGCTGAGGCACGAGAGTAGCTTGAACCCCGGGGGCAGAGGTTGCAGTGAGCCGAGATCACGCCATTGCACTCCAGCCCGGGCTACAGAGCGAGACTCCATCTCAAAACAAAAACAAAAACAAAAAACAAAAAAGGCCGGGTGCAGTGGCTCATGCCTGTAATCCCAGCACTTTGGGAGGCTGAGACAGGCGGATCACGAGGTCAAGAGATCAAGGCCGTCCTGGCCAGCATGGTGAAGCCCTGTCTCTACTAAAAATAAAAAAAATTTTAAAAATTAGCGGGTGTGGTGGTGTGTGCTATTCGGGAGGCAGGAAAATCACTTGAACCCTGGAGGCGGAGGTTGCAGTGAGCTGAGATCCTGCCACTGCAGTCAAGCCTAGCAACAGAGTGAGACTCCAACTCAAAAAAAAAAAAAAAAAAAAACAAAGCCAGGCGCAGTGGCTCACGCCTGTAATCCCAGCACTTTGGGATGCCAAGGCAGGCAGATCACTTGAAGTCAGGAGTTCAAGACCAGCCTGACCAACATGGAGAAACCCCATCTCTACTAAAAATACGTGGTGGCGGGCATCTGTAATCCCAGCTACTCAGGAGGCTGAGGCAGGAGAATCACTTGAACCTGGGAGGCGAAAGTTGTGGTGAACCGAGATCGCACCATTGCCCTCCAGTCAGGGACAAGAGCAAAATCCCGTCTCAAAAAAAAAAAAAAAAAAAAAAAAATTGTGGCTGTAACAGTGTGATATAAGACTCCGGAAACTCACCCTAAAAAGGCCTGCCCCAGACGAGTCCACTAGAGGGATCCCTTGCGCCAGGCCTCCTGGGTGGACTGATTGGTTCCCTGAGTGGGGGGTTTGCTGGGGAAGGGGTTGTTCCGCGGGACCTGTTCCTCACCCCTTACTGAGTTGGATTCCGGGGTGCCTTTCTTTTTGCTCTGCTTTGGCCCACCTCCTGCCTCTTCCTGTCTTCCAAGCCCTGTGAATGACGTGGGTGGGACTTGGCCTTTTTGCCCCACTTCATAGGTAGAAACTGCACTGCAGAGAGAAGGGTTTTGCCCCTGGTGTTTATGACAGGACTAGGTGGAGAAGCCGGGCTTCCTGAAACTTGCTCCGCTGTGTTCCCCACAGCCCCCTGCCATGTCTCTGCAGCTAGCACACTCCCTGAAACAAGTCACATGTGTCACCTGGGAGGGACACAGGCCGAAGCAGTGGCTGGAGGCTGGGCATCAGCTGCTGTTTTGAGACAGGCATATTTGGTGTCAGGCACAAAGTTACAAGGCATCTTGCACACCTTCTCTATTTTTCAATCCCTCCAACAGCCTGGAGGTAGTTTGTAATATCTCCCTTTGTTAGATGTGGAAAAGTAGGTAATATTATCATCATTCCCCTTTACAGGTGAACAGGCTCAGAGAGGTAATGTCCACTTTTCCAAGAGCCCGACTGCTTGGGATCTAACCTCAGCTCTGCCCTGCAGCACCTCTGAGTTTTAATTTCCTCAGAGTGCTGCCACCCCTTGTCATATGGACATTCTTATCCACCCAGTGTACTTTAGAAGCCAGAATAGACCTGACTGCCTCAGACCTTTCATGTTTCTTAGTCTCAGTTTTCCCATCTGTAAAATGGGGCAGGAATCCATGCTCATGTGCCTGCAGGGAGTTGAATGAGATCATAACTGGAAAGTGGGGGGCGCACCATACATGTTAGTTCTCAGGCTTCAGGCTTTTGTCTCAGGTGGGACCCAGACAATGACTTTCTCTTTTTGGCTCCCAATTAAGCACCTTGGGGGTGAGGGGTCAAGGTAAGAAAATTCCCTTAACTTGCTCCTCTTCTTTCTGTCCAGCGGAGCGGGCACTGGACACAATGAACTTTGAGATGCTCAAAGGCCAGCCTATTCGCCTCATGTGGTCCCAAAGAGACCCAGGACTTCGCAAGTCAGGTGTGGGCAACATCTTCATCAAGAACCTGGAGGACTCCATTGACAACAAGGCCTTGTATGATACCTTCTCCACCTTTGGGAACATCCTCTCTTGCAAGGTAGGTGAACCTCTTTGGGTGGATCGGTGTCAACTACCTGCCTGGTAGAGGGATGACAAGCAACACCTCACTCGACAGTTTACAGGGTCCTTTCAGTCAAGTTTCAGGTACAGCAAGCACTTGAATGGTAGCTGTTCTCTCAGTGTTATCTTCCATGAATGATCAGAGATTACCTGTGTATCAGTCAGCTCTTGCTGTGTAACTACCCTCAAATTTAGTGGCCATCAGTAACAATCATTATTTAGGTCATAATTTCCCAGTTGGCAATGTGAGCTAAGTTCATCTGGGCAATTCTTCTGGTCCTGGCTGGGTTCTCACTGGGTATATGAGGGAGTGGCTGGCTGTCGGCTGAAACGTCTCGGCTTTCTTCCTATGTTCTTTTGTCCTCCAGCAGGCTAGCCCAGGCTATTCTCATGGCAATGGCAAGGGCCCGGAAGACAGAGTGGAAGCACGCTGGGCCTCTTGAGACCTAAATGCAGAACTGGAACCATCACTTCCACTGCATTCTTTTTTTTTTTTTTTTTAATTGAGATGGAGTTTGACTGTTGCCCAGGCTGGAGTGCAGTGGTGTGATCTCAGCTCACTGCAACCTCCTGGGTTCAAGCCTCCCGGGTTCAAACAATTCTCCTGCCTTAGCTTCCGGAGTAGCTGGGATTACAGCCATGAGCCACCACAACTGGCCACTTTCACTACATTCTGTTGGCCAAAGCAAGTCACAAGACCAGCCCACATTCAGAGTGAGAGGGCAGGAGAAATGATAGGATGAAGAATGTGGCTACAGGAAGGCCATTAATTGGGGCCATGATGGCAATCAAGGGATAAAACCTTGTTTTTATCTAATTCTCTTAGATTAGATGTAAGTTCCATGAGTGATCTTATTCTTAGTCATTATTGCATCCCAATGCTTAGAATAAGATGTGACACATATTAGGTGCTCAATAAATATCTGTTGAGCCAATGGATGTATATCATTTGAGAAGGACTCTGATTATTTCTCTGACCTTCTATATGAGGATGTTGAGGATCAGCGGCCATATGACAGCATGTCCTGAACAGAGGGCTTAAACCTGGGTGTTCAGCCTCTAGATTTTATGAGGATGGTTGATCGTTTCCCTATGGCCTTTGAAGTGTCTGCTATTCTAGGGAGGATGGGGACAGTTTTGGTGGCTTATGTGTCAGAACTTTTATCAAAAGCTACTGTGTGCCAAGTATAATCCTTAAGTTCTCAATGAGGGCTCTCAAATTCCTGGTCAATAAAAGGCTATCCCTGTGGCTCAGAGGAGCAGATAGACTTGAGGAGATGTAGTGATCCGCTAAGGGTTATCCGTGACAGAGACGGGGTTGTTTCCTGTCTTTGAGGATCAATGGAAGAAAGAGACTCTTAACTGTATATTAAGTTCTTAATTATAACGGCAGATTTATCATGGGCTTTCTTTGTGTTAGGTTTAATGTATACACGTATATTCCTTAAAAGGGTACCTGGCGCACTGTTTAGCTTCTAAGTGATCACTGTAACAATCACATAATTACTTCTGTTGGCTCACCTTGCACGAGACATTTATTCTCATCTTCCCTCTGGGGCTCAGAGGTGACGAATTTCCTGGAAGGACTCTCATGGCGTAGATAACAAATGAAGTATGCAGTGTCCTTAGCAGGTTCTTACCCACAGTGGGGACCCAGTCAATGTGATTAAATCCAAATGGCAGAGCTGGGGCTTGAGTTGAAGGTGGAGGGACCCTGTTTGGAGATGAGAGGTGGAGGGGTACGTGCGAGGCATGAGTTTGGAAGCAAGGCTTGTGCAGGACCCATTGGGGAGCCTCAAATGCGGAGTTCATACAGTTCTGTGGATAGAAGCTACTAGAGATTGGAGGTATGTGGTCAGAATTACATTTTGGAAAGAGCATCCTAGTAGTAGTGTGGAAGCTAGGCTGGGAGGTAGTGGTTGTCAACTAGGCAGAAAAATGCCACTGATCTGAGGCAGTAGCCACAGTCACCTTGAAGTGGGGGTTAGTGGTCTTTCTGCAAAGTTCAACAAGAGGGATGGGGACTATGTGAACTAGAAAGTCTTTCCTTTTTCCCAAGTTCTGTCCTGCTGACTTGAGTCAGGAGAGTTACAGAATGGGAGTACGATGTTGTGCTTCTTTAAAAAAAAAATTGAGATTGAGGCTGAGTATGGTGGCTCATGGCTCGTGATCCCAGTACTTTGGCAGGGCAAGGCAGGTAGATCACATGAGGTCAGGAGTCCCGAACCAGCCTAGCAGACATGGTGAAACCCTGTCTCTACTAAAAATACAAAAAATTTGGGAAGCCAAGGTGGACAGATCACTGGAGGTCAGGAGTTCGAGACCAGCCTGGCTAACATGGTGAAACCCCGTTTCTACTAAAAATACAAAAAATTAGCCAGGCATGGTGGGGCACGTGCCTATAATTCTAGCTACTTGGGAGGCTGAGGCAGGGAATCACTTGAACCCGGGAGGCTGAGATTGCACCATTGTACTCCAGCCTGGGCAACAAGAGCAAAACTCCATCTCAAAAAAAGGAAATAAAATTGAAATGAGTTTGTTGTTGCAGTAATTCATGAATTGGCAAAGTTTAAACAATGTGGAAGGGAAGAAAGTGAAAAAGAAGGCTCCATCTCTTTCAACCCTAGTCCCCAAAAGTAATATTAATACATATTATGTGTGTCCTTTTCAAAATTTCCAATGGTAGATGCCTACTTTAGGCTGAATGGATTTTTGTTCCTTTACCTAATGAGACTGTCAGCGTTGTAACCTACCGCATTCTCTTCAACTGTGCACGCAGAGTAGACCAGCATGAATGTACCACCCAGTCTCCCCCTTGATGAATTCTCAGGTTGTTTCTAGTTTGCTGATAGAAACAAGGATGCAGATTTGAGGGTTTTGAATCTAACCCTTTTGCCCATCGCTTTAGGAAGACATCTAAAAGCTGGTATGCAGTGTAGATGAAACCTGTCTTCATTGTGGTGGCTTTCTCCCTCTTACATATCTCTTAAATCTGTTTTTTTCTTTTCTCTCTCTCTTTTCGTTTTTCTTTTTCTTTTTTTTTTTTTGACACAAAGTCTCACTCTTTCACCCAGGCTGGAGTGTAGTGATGCCATATCAGCTCACTGCAACCTCTGCTTCCCAGGGTTCAAGCAATTCCCCTGCCTCCGCCTCCTGAGTAGCTGGAATTATAGGCACCTGCCACCACATCCAGCTAATTTTTTGACTTTTTAGCACAGACAGAGTTTCACCATGTTGTCCATGGTGGTCTCGAACTCCTGACCTCAAGTGATATGCCCACCTCCGCTTCCCAAAGTGCTGGGATTACAGGCATAAGCCACCACGCCCAACCTTCCTTAATCTGTTGTTAACTTGAGTGCTGGCACTCTCTGAGCTTCCATTTTTCATCCCTAACATGCAGGATCGCCTTTTCCATGCACACAGCAGTCATGCGGAGACTGGTCATTGTCACCTTTGCCATTCCTTTCTTCCTGAACCCTCTGTCAGTACTCTTCCTGTCCTTCCTTCCTGTGGCCCAGGTGGCGTGTGACGAGCATGGCTCCCGTGGTTTCGGCTTCGTTCATTTTGAGACCCATGAGGCCGCACAGCAGGCCATCAATACCATGAACGGGATGCTGCTGAATGACCGCAAAGTGTGAGTGGCTGGGCCCGAGGGAGGAGCAGAGGCTGCAGGGACAGAAGCATGGCATGGCCGACTAGGAATCGATGCTACCCCCCAGCTGCTAACGGGCACCAGACACTTGAGTGGCAGGCACTCCTCCTAGAAGTGCAACCTCGGAGGAGTTGCTCAGTCTCTCAGGGACTCTTTCCTCATAGAAAGATGGAGCTGATGATCTACATTAGAGGATTGTTCTGAGTAGTAAAGGAAGTGGCGATTTTAAAACTCTAGAGGGACTGGCTAATGGTCATATCATCAATGGACTCAGTAATTTCATCTGTTTTCCTGCCTTCTCAGTATAGGGTGTGTGCGTGTGTGTGACAGGGTCTTGGTCTGTAGCCCAGGCTGGAGTGCAGTGGCACAAACACAACTCACTGCAGCCTTGACCTCCTGGGCTCAAGTGATCCTTCTGCCTTAGCCTCCTTTGTAGCTGGGACCACAGGTGACCACATGCCACCACACCTGGCTTTTTGATTTTTTTTTTTTTTTGTAGATATGGGGTCTCACTGTTGCCCAGGCTGGTCTCGAAAGATCAAGTTCAAATTCAAACGATCTTTCTGCCTCAGCCTGCTAAAGTGCTGGGATTACAGGCATGAGCTACTGCGCCTGGCTTTTTTTTTTTTTTCTTTAAACCTTTTGTGTTGTTTCATGGGATTTTGGCAGAATAAAAAGTAGGCATATGCTTAGCCTGCCCCTTCATACCGCTCACTTTGGTATCATCCCCATTTCACAGATGGGAAAACCAGGAGGCAGGTGCTAGAGAGAATCTGCCTCTGGCTCTTCCCTACCCAGAACTTTGATTTTGCTCATCTGAGGGGCCATTCCCCATGGTCAGGGCCATGGAGGGTGGATGGCTTTGAGCTGGGGGATGCACTGAGAGTCATTTTGTCCAGGGTTTCTCAGGGGAGCGTCCAGTCAACCTGTCAAACGAATCTTGGTGGGTTTTTCCCACCTCTCAGAAGAATGTTCTTTGTTTGCTCCAATTTACTCAAGGTTACATTTGCCACTCAGTTTTCTTCAAATTTCGGTGCCTGGTATGGCTTTGTTTGTGCTAAATGTGCTACAGATACCATCAGAATTTATTTTTATTTTTAAAATCTAGGATACTTTCCTAGATATGTTTATATAAACTTGGGAATGAACTTTTAAAATTAATCTTGTGGCTGGATGAGGTGGCTCACGCCTGTAATCCCAGCACTTTGGGAGGCTGAGGTGGGTGAATCACCTGAGGTCAGGAGTTCGAGACTAGCCTGGCCAACATGGTGAAACTCTGTCTCTACCAAAAGTACAAAAATTAGCCAGGCATGGTGGCACATGCCTGTAATCCCGGCTACTCGGGAGGCTGATTGAGGCAGGAAAATTGCTGGAAGCTGGGAGGCAGAGCTTGCAGTGAGCCGAGATCACACCACTGCACTCCAGCCTGGGTGAAACTCAGTCTCAAAAAAATAATAAACAAAAATGACTAGCCGGGCGTGGTGGCATGCGCCTGTAGTCCCAGCTACCTCGGGAGGCTGAGGCAGGAGAATCACTTGAACCTGGGAGATGGAGGTTGCAGTGAGCCGAGATCGCACCACTGCACTCCAGCCTGAGCAGCAGAAAGAGACTCTGTCTCAATTTAAAAAAAAAATTAAAAATTAAAAAAAAAAATGAAATCAATCTTGTATTTAAGTGATTTTAGTCAATGTCCCCCAGAGCAACACTAGCACTGACTGCATCTAATTCACTTACCCCTGCTTCCCCAGTGCATCTAATGAATGTTAATAAGTAAAGCCTTATGATGAGAATTTGATTACCAAATTTACAGTAATGAACTCTGAGGCTCAGAGAAGTTAAGTAACTTGCCTGGGGTCACACAGCTAGGCAACTGCAGAGTGAGGATTTAAGCCCTTATCTGTCTGACTCCCAGGCTCATTATTCTGTGCTCTCAGCTGCCTGGCATATAGTAGTACTTATGCGTGCATTTGTCGCAAGAATGAAATTTACCTAACCTTCTGCTGGGGACAAGCTCTGGAACACAGTATAATATCTTGGCTGTTGGAGGTAACTGGGCCTTGGGGATGTTCTTTCTGTCTAAGAAGTAACAATGCAAAAGGTTTAAAGAAAAAAAAAGAAACCAGGCACAGTAGCTCATGCCGGTAATCCCAGCACTTTAGCACTTTAGGAGGCTGAGGCAGGAGGATCGCTTGAACCCAAGAGTTCAAGACAACCCTGGGCAACAAAGTGAGATCCCATCGCTACAAAATAAAAAATAAAAAAATTAGCGAGGTATGGTGGCAGGTGGTCTCTGTCTTCCTAGCTACAAAGGAGGCTGAGACAGGAGGATCACTTGAGCCAAGGAGGTCAAGGCTGCCCAGTTTCCTGATGAGGGATATGTAAGCCTGGAGAAGGGCAGCAGTTGAGCGGGAGTTGGCATGGGGGTGGCTGACGGCTGGCAGCTGCCTACCTCTTGGTGTGCCTGCAGCTTTGTGGGCCACTTCAAGTCTCGACGGGAGCGGGCGGCGGAGCTGGGAGCGCGAGCCCTGGAGTTCACCAACATCTACGTGAAGAACCTCCCGGCGGATGTGGACGAGCAAGGCCTGCAGGACCTCTTCTCCCAGTTTGGTGGGTGTGATCCCGAGGGAGCAGGGGCATCACTGTTTTTCCTCTTCCCCTCCAAATTCTGGTAGGGAGAAGGGGCCTTTTTGGGGTTTCCCGAGGACTTGTGGGAAGGGAGGACATGTTCTGGGACTTTGCAGACTCCCCTTTGAGCCAGGTTGGTCCTCTGCAGGGAAGATGCTGAGTGTGAAGGTGATGAGGGACAACAGCGGCCGCTCGCGGGGCTTTGGCTTTGTCAACTTTGAGAAGCACGAGGAAGCCCAGAAGGTAGGAGCCTCGCCATGGCTCTGTTCCAGGACAGGGGCACCGAGCCGGGACTGAGAAGAGGGGGCCCCAGCTTCCTGTGGGGGGGAAGAAAGTCCCTCCCCAGCCTAGGTCAAGAGGGTGGGAGAGTCCTATATGTAGGCAGGGCCTGTCCTTCCGGTGGTGCAAAGGCTTCATTCTTCTTTGCTCGCTTCTGAGCCCTGAGGTCCGCAGAGGGATGCAAAAGTCATCGTTATATACAAATATTTACTCTTGAATTGACCACTTAAATCAGTTTCCACCAGCTGTGGTGGTGTGTACCTGTAGTCTCAGCCTACACAGGAGGCTGAGGCAGGAGGATTCCTTGAGCCCGGGGGTTTGCATCCAGCCTGGGCAACATAGCAAGATCCTGCCTCTAATTTTTAAAAAGCTGTCCAGGTATGATAGCTCAGGCTTGTAATCCAAGCGCTTGAGGAGTCTGGGTGGGAAGACTGCTTGAGTTCAGGAGTTTGAGACCAGCAGGGCAAAACAGTGAGACCCCATCTTCACACACAAAAAGGCTCTCACAGTTAGCAAAAAGGTTCATGTTGTGCCGTGAAATCCAACTCGAAGTGAAGGATGTTGATGCTGTCATGCCATTATGAAAGAATCGTGCTTGCTGCTTTGTTCAAATTATCCATGTGTAGTTGCACTTGGAACCTAAAATTTTTTCCTCTTTTTAATACAGTTTTAGGTTCACAGCAATGTTTAGTGGAAGGTACGGAGGTTTTCTGTGTACCCCATGCCCCCACACATCAACAGCCTCTGCCATTATCAGTGTCCTGCTCCCAAGGGTTACACCTGTTACAAGTGATGAACTTACTTTGACACATCATTGACACACACAGTCCCAAGTTTATGTTAGGATTTACTTTCGGTATACAGTCTAGGGGTTTGGACAAATGCATGATGACATGTATCCACTATTATGGCGTCATGCAGAGTACTTTCCGTGCCCTACGAATCCCCTGTGCTCCATCTGTTCATTCCTCCTGCCCCTTAACCCCTGGCAACCAATGATCTTTTCACTGGCTCCGTAGTTTTGCCGTTTCCAGAACATAGAGTATGTTGCCTAGACTGGCTTCTTTCACATAGTAATACACATTTAAAATACGGGAATATATATAATATTTACATTTTATTTTAATTAATTAATTTATTTATTTATCTTTGAGATGGAGTCTCACTCTGTTGCCCAGGCTGGAATGCAGTGGCATGATCTCGGCTCATTGCAACCTCTGCCTCTCAGGTTCAAGCGATTCTCCTGCCTCAACCTCCCAGGTGGCTGGGATTACAGGCACCCACCACCATGCCCAGCTAATTTTTGTATTTTCAGTAGAGATGAGGTTTCACCACATAGGTCTGAAACTCCTGACCTCAGGTGATCCACTCGCCTTGGCCTTCCAAAGTGCTGGGATTACAGGCGTAAGCCACGGCGCCCGGCCATATTTACATTTTAAATATGGGAAACTTTTCAAATCTCAATTTTATTTTTACTTTTATTTTATTAAGATGGAGTCTTGCTCTGTCGCCCGGGCTGGAGTTCAGTGGTGTGATCTCAACTCACTGCAACCTCCGGAGGCCTCCCAGGTTCAAGGGATTCTCCTGCCTTAGCCTCCCAAGTAGTTGGGATTACAGGTGCCCACCACCATGCCTGGCTAACTTTTGTATTTTTAGTAGACACGGGGTTTCACCACATTTCGAACTCCTGACCTCAAGGGATCTGACTGTCTTGGCCTCCCAAAGTGCCGGGATTACCAGGGGTGAGCCACCCCGACTGGCCGTCAATTTTGTTTTTTAAAATAGAGCCCCAGGCTGACTTTTTTCTTTTGAGACAGAGTTTCAATCTTGTTGCCCAGGCTGGAGTGCAATGTCACAACTTGGCTCACCACAACCTCTGCCTCCCGGGTTCAAGCGATTCTCCAGCCTCAGCCTTCATGTTGGTCAGGCTGGTCTCAAACGCCCGACCTCAGGTGATCCTCCTGCCTCTGCCTCCCAAAGTACTGGGATTACAGGCATGAGCCAAAGTGGGTATACTTAAATGGCCTTTGTCCTGGTACTGATTATTCTCAGCTAGTGTGGCCAGCCTGGTTTGCAGGTGATTCCTCTAGATCCAGAAGATGGGCCTGGGCCAGGGCCACATCCAAGTGGTTACCAAGCATGTCCCGTTCCCATCTCCCCAGGCTGTGGTCCATATGAATGGGAAGGAGGTGAGCGGGCGGCTGCTGTATGCGAGCAGGGCCCAGAAGCGCGTGGAGCGGCAGAATGAACTGAAGCGCAGGTTTGAGCAGATGAAGCAGGACCGGCTGAGCCGTTACCAGGTGAGGTCAGGCTTCCTGGTGGCAGCCATTTCTGGATGACAGCAGCTGTGTGTCGGTAGCCCCGAGTGGCGACTGTTTCTTCTAGTGATCCTAATTCTAGGCACTTGGCTCAAGGCAGGAATCGATGAGCCTGGGATGGTTCCCACTGCCTGATTTATAACAGTGAGACACTGGGCACAACCCAACTTCCCAGCCATGATAGGAATTAGTAGGGGTGCTGGGGACCTTTTGGTTAGAATAATCCTTTGTGTGGGACTGGTTAGCATCCAAACCTGCCCACTCAATCCCTGTTGAATCCCTGTTGAATCCAGAGTATCCCGCATACTGCCAAATTCCCCTAGAGGAAATCCTACTCCTGGTTGAGAATAATTAGGCCAAATATGTTACATCCAAAAGTTGGAATATTGGACAGCCTTTGAATTATACGGAGTTAATAATTTAATTAAAGTGGATATTGTGGATCAGTGCAATTTAAAACTTCATTGGGAAGTAAACCCCTCTAAGATTTTTTTTGAGATGGAGTCTTGCTCTGTTGCCCAGGCTGGAGTACAGTGGCATGATCTCAGCTCACTGAAGCCTCTGCCTCCTGGGTTCAAGCAGTTCTTCTGTGTTAGCCTCCCGAGTGGTATTTCTGGCATGCACCACCATGCCCGGCTAATTTTTGTATTTTTAGTAGAGATGGTGTTTCACCATGTTGCTCAGGCTGGTCTCGAACTCTTGACCTCGTGATCTGCCCACGTCAGCCTCCCAAAGTGCTGGGATTACAGGCGTGAGCCACTGTGCCTGGCCTAATTTTTGTATTTTTAATAGAGATAGGGTTTCACTATGCTGGCCAGGCTGGTCTCGAACTCCTGACCTCAGATGATCTGCCCACTTCAGCCTCCAAAACTGCTGGGCTTACAGGCATGAGCCACTGTGCCTGGCCCCCCTCTAAGATTTTTCATAAAAGTTCTAGATCTTTCATGGAGAGGGGCATATAAATACACACATCCACACAAAAACATGCACACATACTCAGTTCTCAGTGAGGAGCAGTTTTGCTTCCTGGGGGATATTTGTCAGTGTCTAGAATTTTCATTGTCGTGTGGGTGGTAGAGTGCTACTGTTATCTACTGGGTAGAGGCCAGGGATGCTGGCAGACATCCTATAGAGCCCAGGACAATGCCACAGCAAAGAGCTATCTGGCACAAAATGTCACTAGGGCTGAGGCTGAGAAACACATACGTCCCTCTGTATACATACAAC
Source organism: Cebus imitator (assembly GCF_001604975.1). Classification (NCBI taxonomy): domain Eukaryota; kingdom Metazoa; phylum Chordata; class Mammalia; order Primates; family Cebidae; genus Cebus; species Cebus imitator. Next base: position 860,447 of record NW_016107447.1, read on the forward strand.
ATGTCCAGGGGCTTACAGACCCACAGGATAAAATACTCGTCATGTAATCTGTGAGAGCAGGATGCCATGCTGTACAACTGTGTGGTCCCTGTACTCTTGTGCATTCACACACTGTTGCGTTTGGGAGGTCTGGAAGGAGAAAAGTCAAGGTGCTAGACTAGGCAGCTGTCACTCAACAGTGAGACGCACAGGCTCTGAAGTTGGGCTGCCTGGTTGTCCTGGCTCTGCCACTTAGCTACTAGATGACTGGGGGCAACTTACTTAGCCTCTTTGTGTTTCAGTTTTGTCTGTAAAACACGGATAAAAGTTTCCTTCACTTAGGGTTGTTGTGAGGATTAAAAATCAGAATGTGAGCCGGGCGTGGTGGCTCATGCCTGTAATCCCAGCACTTTGGAAGGCCAAGGTGGGTGGATCACCGGAGGTCGAGAGTTTGAGACCAGCCTGACCAGCATAGAGAAACCCCATCTCTAACAAAAATACAAAACATTAGCTGGGTGTGGTGGTGGGTGCCTGTAATCTCAGCTGCTTGGGAGGCTGAGGCAGGAGAATCACTTGAACCTGGGAGGCGGAAGTTGCGGTGAGCCGAGATTGCACCACTGCACTCCAGCCTGGCAACAGAGTGAGACTCTGTCTCCAAAANGAGACCATCCTGGTCAACATGGTGAAACCCTGTCTCTACTAAAAATACAAAAAATCAGCTTGGCATGGTGGCACGTGCCTGTAATCCCAGCTACTCAGGAGGCTGAGGGAGGAGAATTGCCTGAACCTAGGAGACGGAAGTTGCGGTGAGCCAAGATTGCACCACTGCACTCCAGCCTGGCAACAGAGTGAGACTCTGTCTCCCAAAAAAAAAAAAAAAAAAAAAAATCAAAATGTGGCTTGGTGTGGTGGCTCATGCCTATAATCCCAGCACTTTGGGAGGTCAAGGTGGGCAGATCACCTGAGGTCAGAAGAACGGCCTGACCAATATGGTAAAACCTCGTCTCTACTAAAAAACATAAAGTTAGCTGGGCCCGGTTGCACATGCCTGTAATCCCAGGTACTTGGGAGGCTGAGGCAGGAGAATCACTTGAACCCAGAAGGCAGAGGTTGCAGTCAGTCAAGATCACGCCATTGTACTTCAGCCTGGGCAACAAGAATGAAAATCCACCTCAAAAAAAAAATCAAATCTGTCTCAAAAAAAAATCAAACATTTTGACTTTTTTCATCTAAAAAAACAAAAATCAAAATGTTTGAGAAAGCTTAGAGTGGCGCCTGGTACCAGCATGAGTAAGTGCCCAAGGCTCCTGGGCTGGCAGGTGGTAGAGGGACAGCTTGCCTGTGTTTGGGTCTGGTCACGGGCCAGCGGCAAGGAGCTGTGCCTCCTGCTGCCTGACGTCCGCTATCTGGAGAGCTCTGCTTGGGCCTGCCCTGGACCTCAGCCTGCTGTGGGACCTGGGACATCCTCGTGGGTCCCATCTGTGAAATGGGGAATAGCTGTGGTGAGGCTGGGACCAGTACAGGTGTGTGAGAACTGCAGGGGCATTAGGGATGTGGCGGCCACAGCTTGCAGGTGATGGGCATGCTGAGGGATGGGGGGACCTGGTTGCTGAGGGAGACGGGGAGCAGGAGGCTGGGCTGGTGGGGCTTCCCATGCCCCTCGTGCCTGTGTCAGCCCCCTGGTCTCCGAAAGGCAGTGGGGCCTTGGAGGGGAAGGGGGTCTCCAACAGCTTCCCTTCCCTCCAGGGCGTGAACTTGTACGTGAAGAACCTGGATGACTCCATTGATGACGACAAACTGAGGAAAGAGTTCTCTCCCTATGGAGTGATTACCAGTGCGAAGGTGAGGGTTGGGGGCATCTCTGGGGGACAGCGTTTCCCTCCATTGTCTCACCACCATCCTCCCCCAACCCCGCCCCTCCGCCCTCTTGCGCAGAAGTCTCTGAGGGGTTGGTACCGGGTACCCCTTCTGGGGCTCTGCTGACCCCACTGGAGTTTGTAGCCCATCTGCAGCCTTATCTGGGCTAGAGGGGAAAAGGGTAGAAATACTAAATACTCACTGTGACCTTGGCATTTATTGAGTGCCTACTGGATGCCAGATTCCAGAAATTCACATCTTAGTATTTCCATTGACTTCTGTTGTCTGGCCTCTGCCAGTGACATCATCCTTCTGGATCTCCGTTTTCCCATCTGGAAAGTGAGAGGGCTGGACTCCGTCATTCTTCATTTGTTCTTCCCTATTTCTGGAGCACCGACTCTGTGCCCAACCCTGTTAGACCCCTGAGATGTGACAACTGGCCCATCTTTTCAGCAGCTCTGTGAGCTTCAGCAGGTGTCCTCTTATAGATGAAGACACTGGCGCTCGCTGGATGGCTCTTGGCCCTGGCTTCTCATTACAACCCCCTGGGCAATTCTTAAATATACATCCCTGAGTCAATGATGGAATGTGGATCTCCAGGGTGTAGGACCTGGCCTTTTGATTTTTTTTATTATTTATTTATTTATTTTTGAGACGGAGTCTCACTCTGTCGTCCAGGCTGGAGTGCAGTGGCATGATCATGGCTCACTGCAACCTCCAACTACCTCCAACCTCCACCTGTCCTGCCTCAGCCTCCCAAGTAGCTGTGACTACAGGCGCGCACCACCACACCTGGCTTGTTTTTGTATTTTTAGTAGAGACGGGGTTTCGCCGTGTTGGCCTGGCTGCTCTCACACTACTGACCTCAGGTGATCCACCTGCCTCAGCCTCCCAAAGTGCTGGGATTACAGGCATGAGCCACGGTGCCTGGCTTTATTTTTCTTTAAGAAGCTCCCAGATGGTTTTAAGATGACCCAGTGTTTATTCATTCTATACTTAAATACCTGCTGTTTTACCATGCTCGGTGGGAAACAGGAACACATCAAATGTGATCCTGCTTTCGAGTAGCTTATGGTCTAGTGAGGAAGTCAGTCCACCACTAACTCAAATGGATTATAATATGGGGGATAGTATGGGAGGCAGAGCTACAGGAACTCAGTGGAACAGGAGGGAGGGCTGCCTGGAAGAAGTGGCAGTAGCAGCAGTGTTTGACTTGGCTGTGAGGAGGTAGGGAGCTGGGGTGGGAATGAGGAAGTTTCCAAAGAGATCAGTGCGGGTGATAGGGTGGGGGACCTACCTGAATGATGGGATGATTGGTTCTGAGGGAATGGTCCAGAAGTTCTCTTTTGGGTACTGAATCCAGTTTAAACATCCTTCAGGGAGCTTTGTGTTTGGAGGAAAAAAACGTTGTCTTTTAGGTTAAGGGCCTTTTGAAAAATGTGAGAGAAGCCTGTGGCACATGTAAATTAGCCATCAGTAAATTTGATTAAACATCATCAAAAGCTATCGATCCTCTTTCCCAACAAATGCATACACATTTGATGTAATAACATGGTTGAAAGCTGGGATTTTAAAGTGAATCAGACCTGAAAGTAAACCCCAGTCCTACCATTACCTAGCTCTAGAATCTGAGGCCAGTGGCTTTGCTTTTTGGACCTTGTTTACCCCCCTATAAAATGGGAGCAACACTGCTCACCTCTCGAGGTGTCCTGAGAACTACTAAAGAGGCTTCATGTAGAGCATCTGCTTCAGTAAGTAGTTTGATAGTGACTGTTGTAATTATTCATCACATACCTTACATACAGTTTCAGGAGATGGACTTCTTGAGTACTTCTGGAACAAAGGAAATGTGTAAATTTGGATTCCTTAGGGTTAAGGCATACCTAGGGTGACCATCTTTTTAACAGGCCCAAAAATTGTATATATCTTTTTTTTTTTTTTTTTTTTTTTACCAGTTTTAAAATATGTTGTTTTTCAACCTTGATTTACATAATCTTCTTTTTTTTTTTTTTTGAGACAATTTCCCTCTTGTCACTCAGGCTGGAGTGCAGTGGCGAGATCTTGGCTCACTGCAACCTCTCCCTCCTGGGTTCAAGCAATTCTCCTTCCTCAGCCTCCCAAGTAGCTGGGATTACCTAAGGTAGCTCTAAGCCCAGCTAATTTTTGTAGTTTTAGTAGAGTTTCAGCAGGGTTTCACTATGTTGTTCAGGCTGGTCTTGAATTCCTGGCCTCAGGTGATCTGCCTTCCTTGGCTTCCTAAAGTGCTGAAATTACAAGCATGAGCCACTATGCCCATCCTATCTTATAAAATTTTATATATTTTGGTTTGTTATTATTTTTTATTAGAGACAGGTACTTTTTCTTTTGCCCAGGCTGGAGTGCAGTGGTGTGATCATGGCATGTTACAACCTCCTGGGCTCAAGTGATCCTCTCACCTGAGCCTCCCAAGTAGCTGGGACCACAGGTGTGTTCCACACGCCCAGCTGATTTTTTAAAAACAATTTTTGATAGAGATGGGGTCTCGCTATGTTACCCAGGCTTGTCTCAAACTCCTGGGCTCAAGCAGTCCTCCCACCTCAGTCTCCCAAAGTACTGGGATTATAGGCATGAGCCACTGCATCTGGACTATATTTTGTTTTATATAAAAAAGATTATAAAAATTAAAGGGATTAATGGATATAAATACTTATACCACTATCAAGTTTATGGTAAGCTCTGCATAAGTGTTAGCTTTGCTAACTTTTATCATTATTAACTACCTACTACCAGAAATTCTTAACTATATATATATATATATATATATATATATATATATTTTTTTTTTTTTTTTTTTTTTTTTTTTTTTTGAGACAGAGTTTCACTCTTGCTCAGGCTGGAGTGCAATGGTGTGATCTTGACTCACTGCAGCCTCCACCTCCTGGGTTTAAGAGATTCTCCTGCTTCAGCCTCTTGAGTAGCTGGGATTACAGGTACCTACCACCACACCCAGCTAATTTTTTGTATTTTTAGTAGAGATGGCATTTTACTGTGTTGGTCAGGCTGGTCTTGAACTCCTGATCTCAGGTGATCCACCCAAATTGGCCTCCCAAAGTGCTGGGATTATAGGCATGAGCCACCACACCTGGCCCTTTGGCTGTTTGATGAAGCCTGTGGACCCCTTCTAAGAATATTTTTTAAAAACCCTTTTTGAGACAGGGTCTCGCTCTGTTGCCCAGGCTGGAATGCAGTGGTACCATCACAACTTACTGCAGCCTCCAACTCCTGGCATCAAGCAGTCCTCCTGCCTCAGCCTCCCAAGTAGCTGAGACTATTGGAGCTCCAGAATGCCTGGCTAATTTTTTGTATTGCCCAGGCTGGTCTCAAATTCCTGGGCTCAAGTAATTCTTCCACTTCAGCTTCCCAAAAATAGGAATGAGCCACCAAACCTGGGTCTAAGAATATTTTTAAATGCATAAATTTGTCCTCACATGACGAATTCACAGAAATTAAATTACAAAAAAAATTATATTGAAAAATATGTAATGGTGAAAATATTAAAGCGACAGCGGTATGTGCTTTTATTTTTTTATTTTTATTTTTATCTTTTTTTGAGATGAAGTCCTGCTCTGTCACCCAGGCTGGAGTGCAGTGGTGTGATCTTGACTCACTACAACCTCTGCCTCCCAGGTTCAAGAACCCGGGTTCTGCCTCAACCTCCTGAGTAGCTGAGATTATAGGAGCCCACCACCACTCCCAGCTGATTTTTGCATATTTTTAGTAGAGATGGGGTTTCACCATGTTGGCCAGGCTGGTCTTGAACTCCTGACTTCTGGTGATCTGCCCACCTCAGCCTCCCAAAGTGCTGGGATTATAGGCGTGAGCCACCACACCTGGCTGAGATTAGCAATAATTAATATAATATGAAAATATTTTCTTTTTCTTCATGACAAAGTCATAGGCATGACTCATACTGCTAGGATTTTTTTGTAGTTGCCCATATTCATAATAGGAGGAAATGCTAATGTGAAAATAAAGATGTTACTTTTCCCCAATCCAGGTTCACAGACCCCCTAAATTGTATCTTTGACCTCCCTGAGGGGGATCTGTGGACTCTCAGATTAAGACCCCTGTACTGAAGGATAGCAGTCTGAAAATTACTGATTAAGAGCATGGGATCTCCAGGAGTTCAAGCCCAGCCTGGACAATAGGATGAGACCTCACCTTTACAAAAAACAAAAGTAATTAGGCATGGTGGTGTGTGCTTGTAGTCCCAGCTACTTGGGAGACTGAGGTAAGAGGATCACTTGAGCCCGGGAGGTCAAGGATACAGCGAGCTGAGATTGCACCACTGCACTCCAGCCTGAGTGACAGAGTGAGATCTTAGCTCAAAAAAAAAAAAAAAAGGGTTGGGGGGGGGAAGAACCTAGGCTCTAATAATGCAGATTTTAAAAATAACTCTAATTTTTATGGGAGGTGTGAGCCAGGCCAGTGTCTTGACCCTAAAAAAGGTTAAAAACCCAGGGCCAGGTGTAGTGGCTCCTGCCTATAATCCCTGCACCTTGGGAGACCCAGGCAGGAGGATCTCTTGAGACTATCCTGGGCAACATAGTGAGAGCTGATCTCTACAAACTCAAAAAAAAAAAAAAAAAAAATTAGCTGGGTGTGGTGGCATGTACCTATAGCCCTAACTACTTGGGAGGCTGAGGCAGGAGGATCCCTTGAGACCAGGAGTTTGAGGCTGCAGTGAGCTATGATCATACCACTCCACTCTAGCCTGGATGACAGAGTGAGACTCCATCTCTTTAAAAAAAAAAAAAAAAAAAAAAGTCACAAACTCTAAATGCCATGTGGGTTGGATCCTGGAAGAGAAAATTAACATTAGGGGAAAAAAGAGTGAAATTCTAATGAAGTCTGGAGTTCAGTTAATAGCATTGCAGCTAATAGGAGCTAATAGTATAATAGTTAATAGCATTGCACCAGTGTTAATGTTGTCATTTTAAAAAAATGTACCATGTTCACATTGGAGGAAGCTGGGTAAAAGATATACAGCAGGCCGGGCCCAGTGGCTCACACCTGTAATCCCAGCACTTTGGGTGGCTGAGGCTGGTGGATCATTTGAGGTCAAGAGTTAAGACCAGCCTGGCCAACATGGTGAAACCCTGTCTCTACTAAAAATACAAAAATTAGCGGGGTGTGGTGACACACGCCTGTAGTCCCATCTACCCAGGAGGCTGAGGCAGGAGAATCGTTTGAACCCGGGAGACTGAGGTCGCAGTTAGCCAAGATCGCACCATTGCACTCCAGCCTGGGTGACAGGTGAGACTCCATCTCAAAAGACAAACAAAAAAGACAGCAACCCTCTGTAATATTTTTGTAACATTTTCTGTAAATCTAAAGTTACTCCAAAATGAAAAGGTTATTTTAACAAAAAGGCTAAGAACCTCTTTTTCAAATTCTTAAAGAACTTGGCTCACTTAGCAGAGGCAATCAATAGAAGCTTACCAGAACAGTGTGTTGGGGTGAGACCTGGCTGATGTATGAACCACTGGCTGAGTGGCTCTGGACAAGTCATTCTTTAGAATCTCTCTTATCCCAGCTGCAAAGTAGGAGCTGTGATGCCTCCTGCATCAGGGGGGTTGTACATGTGAGATGTGAAGACACGTAAAGTATCTGGCATGCAGCAGGCCTCAGTAGATGGGGATGCATGCTACATCCCTCCATCACCGCTCAGTAAACGGGGGTGCATGCTGCATCCCTCCATCACCACTCAGTAAACGGGGGTGCACGCTGCATCCCTCCATCACCGCTCAGTAAACAGGGTGCACGCTGCATCCCTTCATCACCGCTCAGTAAACGGGGGTGCACGCTGCATCCCTTCACTACCGCTCAGTAAACGGGGGTGCACGCTGCATCCCTCGAACACAGCTCCGTAAATGGTGGTGCACACTACTTTCCTCTATCGCAGCTCAATAAATGGGGGTACACGCTATATCCCGCCATCCCCGCTCAGTAAACAGGGGTGCATGCTACAGCTCTCAGTCACAGCTTTCTCTCGGGCCTGCCCTGTGCTGGGTGCTGGGCTTGGCCCCTGGGGAGGGGGGAGGCAGTGCAGCCCCAGGAGCCTTCCTTCCCCACCCCAGCAGCTCTTGTCTTGTCTTGCTTTTAGGTGATGACAGAGGGTAGCCACAGCAAGGGGTTTGGCTTTGTGTGTTTTTCCTCCCCAGAAGAGGCGACAAAGGCCGTGACAGAGATGAACGGGCGCCTCGTGGGCACCAAGCCACTCTACGTGGCACTGGCCCAGCGCAAAGAGGAGCGGAAGGCCATCTTGACCAACCAGTACATGCAGCGCCTCTCCACCATGCGGATCCTGAGCAACCCCCTCTTGGGCTCCTTTCAGCAGCCCTCCAGCTACTTCCTGCCTGCCGTGCCCCAGGTGACTGCCTGCCCACAGCTCCCACCACAGCCTTCCCTGCTGCCACAGCCAGGCAGAGCGTGAAGACTATGGAAGTTCCCAGCTTGCTTCTGCTGAGTTCGTTTCCCCCTCCATAAAAGGGAGGCATAGTGTTAGTCAAATGGCATTTTCCAGTCTGAAGAAGCTCGTGAATGTTGTGCTAAAAGACTCTCAATGATGTAGTAAGCTTGGGAAATGATGCATTAAGCAAATTAAACCTACATTTTCTTTTCTTTTCTTTTTTTTTTTAAGGCAGGCTCTCAGTGTCACCCAGGCTGGAGAGCAATGGTGTGATCATGGCTCTCTGTAGCCTTGAATTCCTGGGCTCGAGTGATCCTCCCACTTCAGCCTCCTGAGTAGCTGGGACTATAGGTACATGCCGTTATGCCCAGCTAATTTTTTTTTGTTTGTTTATTTTAAAGAAGGGTGCCTCACCATGTTGCCCAGGCTGGTCTCAAACTCCTGGGCTCAAGCAGTCCTCTTGCCTTGGCCTCTCAAAGTCCTGGCATTACAGGAATGAGCCACCGTGTGTCCTGCCCTATATATTTTTTTAATTAAATTAATTTTTTTTTTTGTTTTAGAGACAGTCTTGCTTGCTCTGTTGCCCAGAATGGAGTGCTGTGATGCCATCTCAGTTCACTGCAACCTCCACCTTCTGGGTTCAAGCGATTCACATGCCTCAGCCTCCTGAGTAGCTGGGATTACAAGCGTGTGCCACCATACTCATCTAATTTTTTGTATTTTTAGTAGAGATGGAGTTTCACCATGTTGGCCAGGCTGGACTTGAACTCCTGACCTCAAGTGATCTGCCCTCCTCGGCCTCCCAAAGTGCTGGGATTACAGGCATGAGCCACCATGCCTGGCCCTAGGTTTCTTTACTATCTACATTATTCTACCCTAATATGCCAGTATCTGTGACTCTCCAAAACAGGCACAGATTTTATAGCATTTCCCCAGCTTAGATGGTCATTTTTTGTGGGATGCCTGTTAACATCTTCCCTGGATGTTAATGTTCTGAGGAGCATGGTTTGGGAAAGGACCTTGTGGAGTTTAGAGGAAGGAGAAAGATGTCAGCCATTAATGGCCACCAGGGTGAGAACATTCCTCTCCTTTTGGCAGTTGCTTAAGCTGGCACAAGTTGGAGTAAGATGTCATCCTTTTTATCCAGGTCATTGGGCTAGCTGACAACGGGCCAAGATTGAAATCTAAGATCTTTGCCCTGGAGGATTCAGGGCTAATGGATATCCTGAGATGGGAGGAGGGAGCTTTCATTCCAGCCCTGTAGGTCTTTACTCACCAGTCCGCTGCAGGGGCCCGTGGTGTTCCTGCCAGGGTGTCCCTGAGGAGGTATTGCTTCTCACCGACCCTGCCGCCAAGCCCCTCATCCTGGGTCTTCTCCCATGCAGCCTCCAGCCCCGGCTTCGTACTATGGCTGTGGCCCAGTGACACCCACCCAGCCTGCCCCCAGGTGGACGTCCCAGCCACCTAGACCTTCCTGTGAGTGACCCAGCCCCTTCCATTCTCAGACTGGCCTATTGGCGTGGGCCCTGTGAGGCAGTCATAACACAGGGAAGGAACCTGGCTCTGCCACTTTCCAGGGTGGGTGACTTCACTTCTCCGAGTCTCAGTTTCCTCTTCTGGAGCATGGGCCTGAATGAGATGTGTGTAAAGTACCAAGCACCGGCACGAGCCAATGAAAGACACACAGTTAGCCACTAGCAGTCATCGCCAGACTCCTCTGATTTGTGACTGAAAATTCTTGCAAAGCTGAGAAAATGAAATTCCTCTGGCTAACTTGTTGACCAAAGGCCCTCCTCTATAAGAGTGAAATGCACACTCACTTGAAACTGTCTTGAAGGGACTAAGGTGTCTGATCATGGTACTTATGCATTTGGGGGCTCTGGGTAGACATGAGCTGGCTTTGAAATTGCATATTTCTACACCCTTTTCCTGGAGTTCTGGGTCTAGGTGAATTGACTCCTATTTCTGTTGTTAACGTTCTAGTTTCCCTTCCCATTCTTTTGGTGGCCCTGGAAGCTTCCAGGCACAGCGTGCCACCCTGATGATTACCCCGACTCCATCTAATTTTTCTCTCTCTGTGGTGTCTGTGCCACAAGCTGCCTACCCTCCAGGTGCCTCGATGGTTCGGCCACCAGTGATGCCTCGGTGCCCCTCAGCCCACATCAGTGGTGTCAGGCAGGCCTCCACCCAGGTGCCACGCACGGTGCCCCACACTCAGAGAGTAGGTGAGTGTGGGTAGGGCCAAGGGGAATGGGGGTGGGGCAGGGTTGGCACTGGGAGTCAGGACCAACCGTCATGGTGCCCTTGCCTTACACCCTCTCGGTGGGCAGGGCCGACTTTGCAGACTGTCTGTAGCATGGTAGTTAGCTTGGCCTCCAGTCCCTGGGGCCAACTCACTCTGTGGCTCTTTGCTGAACTACTGTATACGATCACCTAATCTTTAAAATGGGGACAAAAATAGTACTCCTATTTTGTTGTTGAGGATTTTTAAAAAAATGTTTTTAATTTTTTTTTTGAGACCGAGTTGCCCACGATGGAGTGTAATGGTGTGATCTTGGTTCACTGCAACCTCCGCCTCCTGGGTTCTAAGCGATTCTCCGGCCTTCTAAGCGATTCTCCGGCCTTAGCCTCCCGAGTAGCTGGGACTACAGGTGTGCACCACCACACCTAGCTAATTTTTGTATTTTCAGTAGAGACAGGGTTTCACCATGTTGGCCAGGCTGGTCTTGAACCCCTGACCTCAGGTGATCCACCCACCTCGGATTCCCATCAAAGTGCTGGGATTACAGGCGTGAGTCACCACACCCGGCTTGTTGTTGAGGATTAATGAGATCGCGCATGCAAGGGCTTAGCACTGGGCCTGAAGCCTGGTAAATATCGCAGCAACCATAAACAAGGGTGTAGATTTTGGCTGTACAGCATGCACATCTGTTCCTTCATTCTGCAAAAGTTCTCACATCCACAGTGTGCTGGCCCCAAGCTCAGCACTGGAGGTTCTGCATGAATGAGGCATACTCAGTCCCTGGCCATAGGTTCCTGCAGGCCCTGACATCCCTGCTTCTTTCTTTCTTTTTTCTTCTTATCATGGTAAAATTCATATAACAAAATTTACCACTTAACTATTTTTCAGTGTACAGGTCAATGGCATTAAGTATATCCACACTGTTATTTAGTGTCACCACTGTCCACTCTCCAGAACTGTTCATCTTGCAGAGCTGAAATTCTGTACCTGTTAAACCATAACTTCTCATTCCTCCTCCTGCTAGCCCTTGACAACTGCCATTTTACTTGTCTCTGTAAATTTGACTATTCTCGGTACCTCAGGAAAGTGGAATCATAGAGTATTTGTCTTTTTGTAGCTGGCTTTTTTTTTTTTTAATTTCACATGTAACAAGATATATCCATGTTGTAACGTGTCAGAATCTCCTTATTAAGGCTGAAAAATATTCCCTTGTATGTATAGACGTCATTTTTACTTATTCCTCTATCAATGGACATTTGGATTGCTTCTACCCTTTGGGCGTTTGTGAATAATGCTGCTATGAAAATGGTTGTACAGGTTGGGCATTGTGGCTCATGCCTGTAATCCTGGCACTTTGGGAGGCCGAGGCAGGCGGGTCATGAGGTCAGGAGTTTGAGACCAGCCTGGCCAACATGGTGAAACCCCGTCTCTACTAAAAATACAAAAATTAGCCAGACGTGGTGGTGCGTGCCTGTAATCCCAGCTACTTGGTAGGCTGAGGCAGGAGAATTGCTTGGACTTGGGAGGCAGGGGTAGCAGTGAGCTGAGATCGCACCACTGCACTACAGCCTGGGTGACAGAGTCAGACTCCGTATCAGAAAACAAAAAGAAAATGGTTGTACAAATATCTCTTTGAAACCATGCTTTCAAGTCTTTTGGGTGTATACCTAGAGGTAAAATTGCTGGATGATATGGTAATTCTGCTTAATTTTTTGAGGAAGTCCTATATTGTTTTTCTGTAGTGGGTACGTGGTTTTACATTCCTACAACAGTGCATTGTTCTAATTTCTTTACATTCTTGTCAACGCTTGTTATTTTCTGTTTTGGTTTTGTTTTGTTTTGTTTTTGGATAGCAGCTATTTGAATTCTGCTTATGTTTTTTTGCAGCCAACATTGGTACTCAGACCACAGGACCCAGTGGGGTAGGATGCTGCACGCCAGGCCGGCCTCTCCTGCCGTACAAGTGTTCCTTAGCAGCACACAGCACCGATCAGGTAAGGCCGGCCCAGCTGCCTGCCGTTAGCCTGGGCTCCCGGACGCCTGGCTCAGAACTTTGGCTAAAGTGTTGGGCCTTGGCTGTTTTTCTTTTCTTGGCTTGCAAAGTTTCATTTATTAATGTGTACAATCAAGAGATCACTCTTACTGAGAGAAGGGGAAAGAGGGCCAGCATCACGTTTTATTTACAATTTGTTTTGCCTCGGTTATTACCAAAATTAATTTGGATTTCCTTAGTATTTGTGATGAACAGCAAGGATAGGTATTCTAAGAATATAGGAAGGATGTGCTTAATCTTCAAAACAGAAAATACCTATAACCAAAGACTGTATTTATCTCCCTGCCCTGAAAAAGGTCTAAAATTCAGTATTATCATATCCTATGTAGAACTGCAGTGTGTCTAATTTGAACTATTTCTTGCAGAATGAATGAGGCTCATGCCTGTAATCACAGCACTTTGGGAGGCTGAGTCAGGCAGATCACAAGGTCAAGAGATTGAGACCATCCTGGCCAACATACTGAAACTCCGTCTCTACTAAAAATACAAGTATTAGCTGGGGATGGTGGCGCTACCTATAGTCCTGGCTACTCGGGAGGCTGAGGCAGGAGAAGTGCTTGAAGCTGGGAAGCGGAGGTTGCAGTGAGCTGAAATGGTGCCACTGGACTCCAGCCCGGGCAAGAGAGTAAGATTCCTTATTAAAAAAAAAAAAAAAAAAAAAAAAAAAAGTCTTTAAACAGCAAAAATGCCTTTTGTTTTTCGACAGGGTCTCACTCTGTCACCCAGGTTAGAGTGCAGTGGTATGATCAAAGCTCACTGCAGCCTCGAACTCCTAGGCTCAAGTGATCCTGCTGCCTCAGCCTCCAATACAGGCGGGTGACACTATGTCTGGCTAATTTTGTGTATTTTTATAGAGACAGGGGTCTCATTATGTTGCCAAGGCTGATCTCAAACTCCTGGCCTCAGGCAATCCTCCCACTCTGGTTTTCCAAAGTTCTAGGATTATAGGTGTGAGCCACTGCACCTGGCCAAAAATGCTTTAAAATTACCATGATGCAAAAGGGTAAGAAGTGTGCTGGGGACGTGTCCATAAAGCTACATGATAATAAGAGCTTTATTTGGCACAAAGTTATTGGTAACATAGGGCTTTCATTTATCATTGTACATCAGGGACCTTTATAAGTTCATAGCAGTACAGGAAACATCTAAGCTAGAGGCATGACTTTGTCTTCTAATCCACCTTGCCCTTGTTGGGGACTCTCCACCCCACTTGATCATCCTGACCCTGCCTGCTGTTCCCCTCCTCCAGTGCCTCCCTGGCCTTGTGTTCACTTGCCAGGGTAAGTGTTTTGAAGACAGGTCTGTCCATGGTGAGTAAGGGATGTGTCCCTGGCACCATGCAGGTCCAGGAGCCGGCTGTGCACATCCCAGGACATGAGCCCCTGACTGCGTCCATGCTGGCTGCGGCGCCCCTGCATGAGCAAAAGCAGATGATTGGTGAGTGGCTGGTTCTCCTACTCTGGAGCAAGAAGAGGAGAGCTGTGAGCTGGCTAGTCTGCTGGGAAACACCCTGAGTGGAGGTCCAATGTGAGATAAAAGTCCAGGTTTGTCACTGACCCACCTACTGAGTGACCATGGCCAACCTGCCTCTATTGTTTTTTTTTTTTTTTTTTGAGATGGAGTCTTGCTCTGTCGCCAGGCTAGAGAGCCGTGGCAGGATCTTGGCTTACTGAAACCTCCGCCTCCCGGGTTCAAGCGATTCTTCTCTCTCAGCTTCCTGAGTAGTTGGGACTACAGGCATCAGGCATATGCCACCACGTCTGGCTAATATTTGTATTTTTAGTAGAGATGGGGTTTCACCATGTTGGCCAGGTTGGTCTCAAACTCCTGACCTCGTGATCCGCCCACCTCTGCCTCCTAAAGTGCTGGGATTACAGGCGTGAGCCACCGTGTCTGGGGCTGCCCCTATTCTCTAGGCACCTATTCTCTTGTCTTAAAACCCTGGTCAGACTGGATGGTCCTGAGGTTTCTTCCAGCTCTGCTCTCCTATGACTTTGAGGCTGGGAGACACTCCAGATGTGGGGAGATCGGGGCCCAGAATGGAGGAGTAGGGGTATGGTCTTGGATTTCTGCTGAGAAATAGCCCATAGGTAGGTGAATGGGAAGAAACTGTCATTCACCAGTATCCTAGTGCCCACTGCAGGGAGGTGGGAATCTGTGTCAATACATGTTCCTCATAGATCCTGGATTCCTGGTGCAATTCATCTCCATCCCTAGTGTCCATGGCAGGCCCTGATAAAAATGCCACTAAGTGGACACAGGCTTGTTCCTGGTTGGTAGGTTCTTCAGTGCATGGCCGCCAGCAGACCCTTCACTGCAGGCCCCCATTACCACTGCTCCACTGTTTCCTCAGCTTACTTAGGATTTTGCCACGTTACTCTTTGCCCTCACCCCGAATTTCTTTTTTCTTTTTTGTCTGAAGTATTGCTCTGTCATCAAGGCTGGGGTGCAGTGGCACGATCTTGGTTCGCTGCAACCTCCACCTCCTGGGTTCAAGTGATTCTCCTGCCTCAGCCTCCCGAATAGCTGGGATTACAGGCACCTGCCACCATGCCTGGCTAATTTTTGTATTTTTAATAGAGGTGGGGTTTCACCATGTTGTCCAGGCTGGTCTCAAACTCCTGACTTCAGGTGATCTGCCTGCCTCAGCCTCCCAAAGTACTGTGATTATGGGCATGACTTGCGCCTGGCCTCACCTGGAAAAATTTTAAATGAGCTTAATGGAAGTAGAAGGCTTTGTTAGTAGTAGTTAGTAATAGTTTGTTAGTAGTAGAAAGTAAACATCTTCACTTTCTTCATGGAAGACCCCTTCCGCCCCCACTTAAGGCACCCCATCCTGGCTGGGCCCTGCACACATTGCTGAGATGGGCTGACCACCAATACCAAGCAAGCCCTGTCATTAGAAATGCCTAATGTTAGAAGATCAGGTGTTAAACGTCATAGTCTAGGAGGAGCAGTTCTGGGAGAAGAACCCAGATGTCCTCAATGCTGCACTCCATACCAGCCTTGGGATGCTGGGGTGTGAGCCAGGCAGGTGCAGGAGCCATTAGAGGGTGTTCCACACAGGGGAGCGGCTCTACCCCCTTATCCATGATGTCCACACCCAGCTGGCTGGCAAGATCACGGGCATGCTGCTGGAGATTGACAACTCGGAGCTGTTGCTCATGCTGGAATCTCCAGAGTCCCTCCATGCCAAGGTAAGCAGGAGCCAGCCTGGGTAGCAGGGAGCCTGAGGGGCCGGGAGGAACGCTAAGGACAAGGGCTCTCCTAACGGAGCTAGTGGACAGCTGTTTGGCCAGATAAAGTGTTCTTGCTGATATTTGAAGGCCTGCTGAATTTTAGAGTGGAGGGGGCCTTAGGTAAGGGTTTGCTACTTCAGCCCCTCCATGGACTAATTCTGTATTGTTCCGTAGGTAGGGTTTTGGTACAAGGAAGTGTGTTCTGACTGAGTGTAAGGGTTAGGATTTTTCCAGCTGTCCAGCAGTGTACCTGTGTCAAAGGTGACAGGGCTGTGGAATCTTGCAAGTAGAGGTGGAGTTTCCACAGAAACACTGTGGATGGAGGAGGATCCTGTGTCCAGGATGCTGAGCCAGGGGGAGGTCAAGACTCTTCTGGGACCTGCGGGGAGAGCTGCACTAAGCCCCTCCCACTCCTGTCCCACAGATAGACGAGGCAGTGGCCGTGCTGCAGGCACACCAGGCCATGGAGCAGCCGAAGGCGTTCACGCATTGAAACCAGGTGGGTGGAATGATGACAGGAGCAGCTAGGCCTGGGAGAAGCTGTAAGGAACTAGGCAGGGACTGACTTTCACAAACACACCGAGATCGTGCTGTGTCCCTGGCTTTCTCTGAAGTACCAGGGAGTCTGGAGGAAGTTGTGAGAATCAGAGGAGATGATTAACTGTGATCGGAATGGGGGGTGGAGATGACGGTGCAGGGTGAAGGAGGTGCCCTCTCGCCAGCTGCCCTGACTGGCTTCATGCAGCATAGGTTGGGCTTTCCTGGGGCCCTGCCTGGCTCCATTCTGCCTTCCTAAAGGCCTGGCTGGGTTGAAACCATCTTCTTTATTGAAGACCGGGTGTCTGCCATACTTTAAAAACACTTATTTTTACCTTTTTATCCTCAGAAAAGGAAATCCTCGCTTCCATGGCTGCCAGAAGGACAGTGTTTCTGGCTCTCAGCCCTAAGGCCCTGCAAACTCTAACTTATTTCCCAATTAGTCGGTATCAATACTTGGGCCCTGTATGCAAGTGAAGGTTGGTCATCCATCCAGCCTATTGCCTTTTGCTTTGTGTATTAAAAGTGCTGCAAAATCTGCCTTGCCTCCCAGGAGGCCCTTTTGTGTCTGAAGGAGGTGGGGACAGAGCAAAGGGTAGACATGACTGGGTTGGGGCTCTGGCTACAAGAAATAAAAACCCAGGCGGGCGCAGTGGCTCATGCCTATAATCTCAGCACTTTGGGAGGCTGAGGTGGGCAGATCACCTGAGATTGGGAGTTCAAGACCACGCTGACCAACGTGGAGAAACTCCATCTCTACTAAAAATACAAAAAATTAGCCGGATGTGGTGGTCCATGCCTGTAATCCCAGCTACTTGGGAAGCTGAGGCAGGAGAATCGCTTGAACCTGGGAGGCGGAGGTTGTAGTGAGCTGAGATTGTGCCATTGCACTCTAGCCTGGGAAACACGAATGAAACTCCATCTCAAAAAGAAACAGAAACCCAAAGGAGTGCTGAAGTACACAGAGTGTATATACACAAGAGCAGGAAGTGTGTCAGGAGCTGACCCATCAATACAATGGATAACAACATCAGTATCACACAACAGACCAGAGCTACAGGGGCCCCCATCTGATGTGCACGGAGTCCCTGGTTTGAGCACCCTGCAGGGCAAACACCCAGTTGCTTCTCAGCTCCAGGTTGGCTAAGGGGTTGTGTAACATAATTAAAGAACTCTTGTAGGAACACTTTAGGGTACCTTACCAGGTTAGGATTGTCCTCCCCTACAGGCAATGGGGAAGTCTCTTTAAAAGCTTCTTCGGGACAGTTAGTGCTCACCTCCCATTAGGGAGTACAGTCCAGGTCTTTGCTCTCTCTTACACCTGAACAGCCAAATGAAAGTGGCCACTATGACCCAAATAGATTGGGTTCTGCTAAAAATTCACCAGCAACAAATGTGACTGAGTCCTCAAGGCGCTGCTTTGCCACTCTCAGCTCCTCACTCTTCCTGTTTTCCACTCCACAAACTTCCAACCTGTCTTCGCCACACCCTGTCCACTTCTCTGGCTGCTTCTAATCTGCTCCCTCTGCAGATCCATCGTCTTCTCCCCAAATGCTGACTACTGGCATTTCCTTAGTCTCAGTCCTGGGCCCTCTCCTTTCCTCATGCCATGCTCTCCTGAGCTATCTAATTTTCAAACACATCTTCAATTTGCACCCAGTCTAGCATGACTCCCCGTTTTTTTCTTCAGTCCAGTCAACTCTTGAGTATCTGAGTCACCTCTCTCACATTCCACAGCCTACCTGCCATCAGCTCCTGATTATCTCAGTAACATGTCTAAAATCAAGTTCATGATTTAACTAAGTTCTCCTTCCTTCTCATTTTTTTTTTTTTTTTGAGATGGAGTCTCGCTCTGTCACCCAGGCTGGAGTGCAGTGGTGCAACCTCTGCTCACTGCAACCTCCGCCTCCTGGGTTCAAACAATTCTGTCTCTAGCTGGGACTACAGGTGTATGCCACCACGCCTGGTTAATTTTTGTATTTTTAGTAGAGATGAAGTTTTATCATATTGGTCAGGCTGATCTCAAACTCCTGACCTCAGGTGATCTACCTGCCTCGGCCTCCCAAAGCTTTGGTGAGCCACCATGCCTGGCCTTATTCTGATTCTCTCTTCTAGTGTTCTGTCTCCATAAATGGCCCCACCATTCTGTTACAAAAGCCAGAAATGGACGGTTTCCCCAACCCTGCTGCCACACACTTTCTCTCCTCCCTTTCATAGAAAATTCATCAACATTACCTCCTACCAAATCCAAATCCACTCCCACTACCTAGTGGAATAAATCCACTAGCTCGAGCTAAGCTCAACCCCTGCTCTCACTGCCTTGCCTTCCACTGGTTAACTGCACCTACCCTCGCCCTCCTGCAATCTGGCCTCCACCATGCAGTTTTAAGGCTTTTCTTCAAAATGCCTCTCTAATGTCTCATCCTTGCATAAATCCTGCAGTAGCTTCCCATCATTAGAATAAGGACCACTTTACATAGCCTAGGAGACCCTGCATGATCTGCTCCCAAGTAGGACTCTGCCCTGTCACTCCCACGTAACGGTGTTTTACCTTCTCTGGGAGTGGGGAAGAATTCCATCACAACTGTTAAGACACATTGATAGCTGTGTGTCCCTTTCCTAGAAACTAATCTATGAGAAACAGAAGTTTTATTCTTCAAAGCCTCTCTGGAAGACTGACAGTAAGTTTCAAAGATGAGTGATGGGGATGAGGAAGCTTATCATGTTGTGTTCATCAGAAATTTCTGAAGTACAAAACAAGTAGCCTTTTCGGGTTGTGCCAGCCCTACCCTGTGTCTTTACTAGCACATCAAGTTGCTTGCCTTCTAGCGCGCAGAACAATATAAATCAGTTGTGAGTGGATGTCACGAAACCTGACTCATATCAGTCCTGCCTGCTTATGAGGCAATAAAAGGGGTACAGTGCCCCACTTTGAAACTGTCCCTTGATGGTGCCCATGGGGTTTGTCTGACTCTAAACTCTGCTTCAGCCTGGATGTTTCTGATGGCTCAGACGACACTCATCCTTAAGAGAGCTCCGAGGTGCTGTGCTAAGTGCTGCTTAGCACTATGGGATGGGAGCCAAGGGATGATCAAAAAACCCTTTGCTCTGCTCTATGGAATCCTGAAACTCCACTTCTATAGGCTGAAAACCAGCCCAGGAAAACAGGGCAGCACTTGATTCTGGCTAGGTCCTAAAGCACTCTCCAGCCTCACTGCATCCCATGTTTTGTGAACTTGATCGGCCCTTTTAGGTCCCTGTACTCACTGGCTGTGCTCCCAGCAAGGGCCTTACACATGCCGTCTGTCCACGATGCTTTTCCCTCCCCTCTTCACTAGTTAACATCCCCATTTGGAACTCAATTCAAGCTTTACTTACTCAGGGACCCCCTTCCCTCCACTGCATTGAATTTCCCCTTTTGGGAAGGGAAATCACAGAAAACCACTTCACAACACTTAGGCAAGCTGCAATTTTACATGTGTGTGGTTGTCTGAATAACTTCTTGCCCTCCCACTAGGCTGCCAGCCCTCTGAGAGCAGGGACTATGTCTATTCACTGCTGTCTCCCTAGCACTATTTGCAGTGCCTGGCCCATCCAGACGTTTCAATACATATGTTCAACAAATGAATGAATGCCCAGTAAGCAATAGCTTTTATTATTACTACAAAGTTCCAGGTGCAAAGCTGAAAAGGCAGAAATGAAAGCACAGCAGACATTTATGTAGAAGAAAGCCTTTTAATACAACAGCTTAAACACACAGTTCAACAAAATCAGTCAGTTCAAATTAACTTCAACATATTACAAAGAACTATGAGGCCTGGAGAAGACCACTGTTGGAACAAAAAGCCAAGTCCCTGCCCAGAAAGCATGGACACTGACCAAGGAGGCCTCTCTCTCCATCCCACCTCTAAGAGGAGTGGCCACAATCACTGGGCTCTTAAAACAGCTTAGGTGCCTCTCTGCACAAGGCAGCAGCACGGAGGCATGGACAGACATCCAGGGGTCAGGGCTCTGCCTTCCCACCAAAGGATGGCCGGAACAAAAGGCACTGGGGCTCAGACACAGGAGACTGTGCAAGGACAGGACAGGGACAGCAGCTGCACACCTGGAGAGACTGCAGCCCTGGAGAACCAGCTCAACAGACTGCTTTGTGTCAGGGCCTTAGGTTTATCACCCTCCCCCAACCCCCTCCCACCCCTGCCCAGAAGCTCAGGCTGTTCAGATTAACTGCAGTGAGGTGGGGTCTGGGGAAACTACATGGGCCACACTCAGTCTGAAGCACGCTTGGGCAGGACAAAGCCAAATGCTTTGCTGATGAGGATTTGTTGGTGTGATCAGCTAGCTGAGCTGGGGGGAATGGGGACAGGGCTTCAGCTTCACACTTAGCTCTAGTGGGGACTTTTCTGGCGAAACAACGATGTCTGTGTATGACTACACTGAGCTTAATTTGAACAAGCAAAGCCTCTTCTGGGGTGGGAGGCCATCAAGGGACTAAGGAGGGGGCTTCAGAGCTCACTTGGGGCATGCTGGGTTTCATGCGCGGGCACAGAGCAGGTGGCCCGCGGCTTCTCTGGTAAGGTCAGGCAGGAGTTTCCGGCTGCCTTGCTGGGTTTTTAGTGTAGGCTCTGCTTCACTTCCTGCCGTAACTTCTGTGCAGGACCGTTCCTAGGCTCAATCTGTAGGAGGTTGCTGATGTCTGCAAAGCTTGATTTATAGTCCTAATAAAATCAAGGACAGGAGTGTGGGGAAGGTTCCCCAACTGGGGTGGGAATAGCTGCTGAGGTAGCAAAGTGTTCTCAAACCCCAGCCCACAGATAGGCCTGCCCTGAGTTAACCTGGGCCCAGGATGAGACAGAAAAGCTGCAGATATTGCCTCAGCTTGGTTATACCCCATAAATGCCGCCACTGACATAAATCTCTGTAGCTATGTTGAGACCTTTTGGCCAGGATTTTTTCTTACCTTTAGTGCCTTGTGGGCTTGAGCCCGTCTGTAGAACGCCTTCACATTCTTTCCATCCAGCTTGAGGGCTTCTGTGCAGTCCTTCACTGCTTCCTTGTACTGCTTCAGGACCAAATAGCAGAGTGCTCTGAAGGGGAAAGACCATTTCGGAGGTTTCAGTCACTTCTTATGGGCCACCCACATGCTGTGAAGTAGTTTGAGACGTGATCTCTAAGTTGCTGAACACCTACTGTGTGCTGGTTACTTTATAGCTTCTTAAATCCTCACAACAATCCTAGCCCTTTTCACGGATGAAACATGCTGGCTCAGAAAGCTAAAGGTACCACCAGCAGTGACGGGCAGACTCTAGATTCAAATAGGCAGGGAGTTCGTTTGTGAGACTCCAGATCTTGATCTCATTTAGTTCTGTCATGCTGTACTGTACTCTCCTATACTAAGCTCTTTTAAGCAAAGCTTTTCGGAAACCTTTCCCTTGACAGATTAAAAAATTATCTACTTTAAGGACAAAAACCGAATACTGAACTCTAATGATATAATGCTGACATGGGGTGAAATGTAAAGATGTTTGCAATTTACTTTGAAATGCATCAAAGACTACAGACCAACAGATGGCTAAATAGCAAATATAACAATAGTAATTGTAGAATTTAGATGGCAGGTATATGGGTGTTCACTGTACAAATCTTTCAAATTTCCTATATTTTCAACATTTTCATAAAATGTTGGAAAAAAGTCATGTACATCCATACAACAAAATATTCTGCAACTGTGGGTGAAAAAAAGTGCATGTGTGTGTCTATTTTCCTCATTCAATTCTAGTCCTTGTCTCCAAAGACAGTCACTAAAAACAAAGCAGTCCAGTGTCTGGGAGCTCATTACGTAAGTTAATCCATTCCACCTCACTGTTTTCAGTGGGTGCAGGGTATTCACGAAGTTGGATGTAGCATAATTTATTTCAGCAATTTCCTATCGAGGGGTATTTTTCCATGATTCTAGTTTGCAAATAAATGATGCCATGAAGAATATCTGCATGCAAGGGACTGCTGTATTCAAAGATACATGCATTTTAAAATCTGGCCAGGTGCGGTGGCTCATGCTTATAATCCCAGCACTTTGGAAGGCTAAGGTGGGAAGATCACATGAGCCTGGGAGTTTGAGACCAGCCTGGGCAACAGAGAGAGACCCTATCTCTTGCAGAAAAAAAAAAGAAAAAGAAATAAATTTGATTGTTACTGCCAAAATGCTTTGCAAAAAAAGCTGAATAGTTATTGATAGAGGCTATTTTCCTACAACTGTACCAACTTTGGGTCTTAAATTTTAATTTATGCCAAGATGGAAGAAACCAGTATCTCATTGTCTTAGTTGCTTTAAATGTGAGTAAAGCTGAACATCTTTACATAAGGGTTTTAATTATATGAAATCAAACTTCTCTAACTTTAATGACTTCTGTAACTTTTTTTTCCTTTACGCAAGAATACCTTCCCCACTGCAAGACATTTAATCCACGTGTTCTTCTAGAACTTAATGGTTTCGCTTTTTACATTTCAAACTGTAATCCACTTAGAATTTATTTTAAAATAAGAAGTAAGGTAGGATTCAGGTTTAACTCTAACCCTGGCAACCCATCACCTCTTATTAAATAATCTCTCTTTTCCCCAGACTTTATTATACACCAGATACTCTCATGCTGTTGTTCTCATTTTTTTCTAACAAACTTTGGAATCATTATCATGAATTAGAAAACTGTACTAGTTCTTTGTGATTGCATGGAATTTATAAATTAACTGAGAGAAAAACCTTCGTGTAGCAACTTAAAAGACAGGGACAAATTCTTCGGCACTCCTCCCACTGAGAGGCAGAGGGGTCTCTGCTCTCTCTTTTTGAATTCAGGCAGGCTCTGTGACTGCTCTAACAGAGGACAGAGGAAGGGACATGATGTGACTTTCAAGGTTAGGTCATAATAGGCCTTGCAGCTTCCACCTTGGTCTCTGGAAATACTTGCTCTTGGAGCCTTGAACTGACAGAGAAGCAGCCAACGACTCTGAAGCCACCACGCTCTCAGGAAGCTCACGCCAGCACACATGAAAAGGCTGCTAAGAAAGTGGAAAGAGATGCCAGCTTGCTCTAGCAGTTCCATCACCCAGGCATTTTGAGTCAGGCAGCCCAACTGCCAGACATTAAAGGAAGAAGGCTTTAGACGATTCCAGCCCCAGCTACCATCTTGCTGACCCTGCATGAGAGACCCCAAATGAGAACTGCTCTTCCTTAATTCCTGACTCACAAATTACAAGCAAAATAAAATGGACCACGAAGTTTTAGAATACTAGCCCCCTGTTTTAAACTTTGGACACAGAGGCATTCTTTTTTTTGGAGGGGGGAAACAGTCTCGCTCTGTCACACAGGCTGGAGTGCAATGGCATGATCACAGCTCACTGCAACCTCTACCTCCCAGGTTCAAGTGATTTATTCTCCCACTTCAGCCTCCTGAGTAGCTGGGATTACAGGTGCACGCCACTATGCACAGCTAACTTTTGCATTTTTTGGTAGAGATGGGGTTTCACCATGTTGGCCAGGCTGGTCTCAAACTCCTGACCTCAAGCGATCTGCCCACCTTAGCCTCTCAAAGTGCTGGGATTACAGGTGTGAGCCACCATGTCTGGCCTCAACATAAAGGAATTCTGAGGAAACTAACACTTCCTCCCAGTGGGCTCTGGCAATTTAAAGAAATAGCGGAAGTAGAGGAACCACAGTGTAAGCATTATGCACTGTATAGTGATTTCAGAATAGAAATGTGGTGATTAATAGGGTCATGTCAGACTTCTAAAGACTATATTTAAGATGATCAAAATGCGTAACTTCAGGCAACAAAATAAACACCCTTGACTTCTGGTAAATGAACTGATTTTGTATCCAGCCAGAAGGGTTTTAATTACAATGGGTTGGGAAGTAACACAAGTTAGTGACAGGGAAATAAGCTTTGGAGTCACAAGGATCTGGCATAAATCCCAGCTGTCATGTATTAGTTGTTTAATTTTCTACTCATTAATTCATCTTTCTGAGCCTGATTAGGTAACACAGAACAATGATTTAAACTGAAGAACTGTTTTGAGTACAAATGAGAGCTGTTTCAGGGCTGGCAAGCTGTAGGTGCTATGCACTCAGGTGTCACCTGCACAAAGGGAAGCAAAGTAAGCCAAAGCCTACGCACTGTGTCATTCAGATGGGTGTACATGAGGTGGAGCCTTAGGCTAGGTCCAAGATGTTCCAGGACATGGTAAAATGTTAGCCACAATGGCTAAAAATTCAGTTCTGTCATCAGTCCTCTAGATTAAATTATAAATCCAATGCAATCACAACCAAAAGTTGTCCAACAAGACATTTTTTGGAATTTGCCAAAATAATCCAAAAGTTTAGCTAGAAGAACAAACATGGAAAAATACTAGGAATATTCTGATTAAGAAGAATGAAGAGAAGGCCAGCCCTATATCATAAAGCAGCAGTAATTAAAACAGTATTTAAACAAGACAAAACATGGCTCCAGATGTGGTAATAGTCCACAAAAATGAGTTCATGGAGGTGTTCAGCAGCATAAGGTAGGCAAGGCAAAAGAGGGCCCAGAGACAGAGGAGTTAGAAGATGCCATACAAACACGGAACGAACAGGCTGCAGGCTTCTTTTTCAAATTAGCCTGGCAGATTAAGGCCCCTCTGGTCCAATCAGCCATAAAACCACACAGAGCCACAGGTGCAAAATTCCAAAATATAAGCTTTAAAATTACAAGTTCTCTTTCCAACTCATTGGGCAGCAAAACCTGACCTGAACTGACATGAAGCTGCTTAGCTTCCCTATTCTACCCCATATGAACATGGAATTTCCAAATTTCACTGGCAGAAATACTAATAATTAACTTCTGCAAGCTCCCCCAGACCCTGCTGGGATGTTACATAATTCAGACTATATTACTTCACTAAAATGGGAAACATGGGTTTTTTGTTTTTTTCTGAGACAGAGTTTTGTTCTATTGCCAGGCTGGAGTGCAGTGGCACAATCTCGGCTCACTGCAACCTCTAGCTCCTGGATTCTCCTGCCTCAGCCTCCTGAATAGCTGGGATCACAGGCGTGTGCCATGCACCTGGCTAATTTCTGGTATTTTTAGTAGACATGGGTTTCACTGTGTTGGCCAGGCTGGTCTCGAACACCTGACCTCAAATGATCCTCCTGCCTCGGCCTCCCAAAGTGTTGGGATTATAGGTGTTAAGCCACCGCGCGGCTGGGAAACAAATTTTATCCCAAGAGTTTAGAATAAGGAACAATGTGTCTATATTAGAACCAAGATTCTGAATTAGCCAGTGATACCTGTATGCTGGTAGGGAAGGAGAAACAGATTTATAACATTTTATAATAAATGTTTTACACTGTTTGGTTTTGATATGGTCCCTTGCTGAATGTTTCAAGCTTCTGAGAGTAAAACTAATAGGAAGATCTTGTTGGAGCCAGATTCTATTTCTGGCACCAACATTTGCTGGTTGGGTAAGTTTAAGGCAAAACTTCCTTCTCTGAGGCTCAATTTTCTCAACTTTAAAACAGAAAAAGTGCCTACAGCTCAGAGCATTGTTGCAATCAGTCAGTCCTACACAGTGCAGGGACTGCGCCTGGCTCCCAGGCTCTCAGTCAGTCGTCATTGATGGCAGCTCCTGGTGCAAGGCTTTCCACAGGCTCACAAGTCTAACCCCCTCAGGCTAGACTGTAGCCATCCTTCTTGCTCTTTGGCCAGGCAATGGTTACTTCACACTCTGGCTTCTGGGCCAGTACTCATAGAAATGGTGCCCAAATTTCTAACAGGAGGGTCTTTGAGAAGGGTAGGGAGTAGCGTGGTGGGGCGGAGAGATTAAGAGACAATTTAGGGTTGTGTTTGCAGAGCAAGCATACTGCTCTTACTTACATTGTATGCTTATGAAAATTCTGGGGACAGGGGCCAACAAAGCCCAGGCTACCATTTGGCATCCCTCAGTTTCTGCCCTTTGGAGAGAATGAATGCCACTAGCCGTATCTAGCTCACAGCGTGGATGCCAGTTTTGAGCCATAACACCCTTGACTAAACGCTAGGGATGAAGAGCCCATCGCAGTCCAAGAGAAGACTATGGAATAAAACATCCAATGTCCTGAAATGCCCCAGGCCAGCAGCTGTGTAGGAGATACCTGTTGCTGTACGTGGCAGATTCCAGGTTACTATACAAGAGGCTTTCACTGTACTTCTCAATAGCTTTCTTATGGTTTCCCTTCTTTACAAGCTCATTGCCTTCTTCCTTCAGAACTCTGGCTCTCTCCACATCCCCAGCAGAAGGCACTAGATACAAATTCAGAAGAGGAGAAAAACCATGGAGCAGCACCCAACTGAGATCAGGGAGATCTCTTTAGCATCGTCCCTTCCAAATCATCTACAATCCTCTCCCCCAGAGATTTCCTACACTGTTGTAAATCATCCTTTCTGATTAATGACTTCCAATTAATAGCTTCTGGGAAATTAAACAGTTTTTCATTAAGAAGAGGTTGGGGATTCCTGATATAAAAACATTTTTACATGCACATAAAAATATATACATGATAAAAAGCAACCCAGGTTCTAGCCTTGGCACTGCCTCGTGGTAGCTGGAAGATCTTATGTGACCTACCTAACTTTTTCGGACCTCAATTTCCTCGCCAATAAAATAGGGCAATACTTATTCAACAGATGGCTATTTTCAGGGTCAAATCTGAGAATACATAAGGAAGTACAGAACATACAATACACTTAAAGCAGGACAGTAAGTAAGTAAATATGAATAAACATCTGCTAAAGAAAGGATATATAGCTTCTGGGCTATGAGAAAAGGGGAGAAGAGCCTGCTATTTCCCTCATCTCTGGTTTGGGCTGAGCCTATGAGTATCCTCCCTCATCTAACACATGCAGCTCTGCTCCAGCCTTCAAGGAGAGAAAGCAGAGAGAAAAGGTGAAATCCAAGCTGCTTAACTTGGTGTTCAGGCCCTTCACTGCTTGGCCCCAATTAATTAGTCCAGCCTCGGCTCCGTATCACCTGCTTTTTAAATTTTTTAAAACTATCTTTATAAAATACTAAATATTTATGACCAGGGTAAGATTATAGGTTTATACCCCGAATTCATGACCTGGTTTAAGAGAAAGACCTAGGATCTTTGAAGTCTTGGGGGATCCACCCCAATTAAGTCCACTGCTGGAGGAAACACCCCCAATTCTGTGCTTCCCCACCTTTTTTAAAACAGTTTAACTGGCCGGGCGCGGTGGCTCAAGCCTGTAATCCCAGCACTTTGGGAGGCCGAGGCGGGTGGATCACGAGGTCAAGAGATCGAGACCATCCTGGTCAACATGGTGAAACCCCGTCTCTACTAAAAATACAAAAAAAAATTAGCTGGGCATGGTGGTGCGTGCCTGTAATCCCAGCTACTCAGGAGGCTGAGGCAGGAGAATTGCCTGAACCCAGGAGGCGGAGGTTGCGGTGAGCCGAGATCGCGCCATTGCACTCCAGCCTGGGTAACATGAGTGAAACTCTGTCTCAAAAAAAAAAAAAAAAAAACAGTTTAACTATATACTATAGTACCCACAGACCATTTGTTGTTTACTTTGTTTTTGAACTTCATATAGAAGAATAAATGAGTCTGTGTATTCTTTCGTGACTTGGTTTTTCTTTTTCCCCTTAACACTGTATTCCTCAGATTCATCTGCGTTGATGCACAGGCCTGCAGCTCCTTCATTTTCACTGCTGCAATACCACAGCTGGATTGTCCATTCTCCCATTTATGGAGATCTGCGTTATCTCTGTTTTTTTTTTTTTCTATTACAGTCTTCTATGAACGTTCCTGTGTACGTCTCCCTGTGCACATGCACACGGGTTTCTCTAAAGGTAGGGCTTCAGCTTCACTGGCACCCTGCAACACACCACTCTCTGCAGTCATACTTATTCCCACCACTCCCCCTATGCACTTTCATTCTCCAGCTCTCTCCACTGTCTCTGCCAAGGATTCTCCTTTCTTCCCACATGATGACCTCCTTCTTCAAGGTCTGGCTCAAGGCTCCACCTCCACTGCCACCCCTCCTGAGTCTTTCCCCAACTCCCTCATGCACTTAAGTCAGTGTCTATCCTGAACTTCTCAAACACTTAGTCTCTAAAGCACATGTCCCTCTTCTTTGTGTTTTAAGACAGTGCTGATGTCTCAGTCCCTCATTTGATGGAGAGGTCCCTGAGGGCCAAGACTCCCTGTCCTCTGTGTCACCCTGCTTAGCATACACATGGCTTGGAACACATGGCTCAGTGACCCCGAAAGAATGAAATCAACGGTAGGTGCACTGATGCCGTCAGGTTCATTAGCACCCCACATTTTCATCCTAGAGAAGAGTGGGGAATACTTAACAGGCTCCTACAAACCAGAGTGAATGCTACCCATGACCAGATAGGCATTCTCCTGTAGAAGATGAGTAACTTTTGTCCTCCCCTAACACCTAAAGGTCACTTACAATACGCAGGCCTCCATCTCTGATCCCTTCTGCACCTGCCTCAATCCCTAGCTTGCTGGGCTGGGACCACTCCCCTGGAACATTAAAAGAGCTTCCTAGTGCCTGACAAATGGCCTCTTCATTTCACAGAGTTGAAGTGAGGAGTCTCCTGGTTTTGGCTGCCCAGCTTGGATCTCCCTTCTTTTCTTCATGCTTCTCCAGGGATTCAAACAGTGCACATGCTCCTGGGAAGCATCACCCTCTAGCTCTGGAGGTGGGGCAGTTGCCTCAGGGCTGACCTAATCACAAAATCTCATGTCCTGGTTATGGTGCGTACTTCAAAGAATGGCCTATGACCAAGAAGACCAGAATAGATTGAAAAATCGATTGAGAAAATATATGAGCTAGAGCATTTTAGGGCAAAAAAAAATCCTATCTTTTCCCAGTGAGCTATGAGAGAAAGACTTTCTTTCTCTGGGGCATGAGGCATGGGGTATGGACATGAGGCCAGGAACTGCTATAGCTATTTTGCTACTAGGAGGGAAGCTTGCCAAAGACAAAGCTGACACACAACAGAGAAGCAGCTGAGATAAGTACAGAAAAATGAAGTTAGTCTGTGAATATAAGAAGCTGCTAGAGCAAACCTTGCCTGAACTCTCTCTCTGGATTTTTCAGTTTTATGAGCCAATAAATTCCCTATACTATTTTTACTATGTTGAGCTTTCTGTTTTTGCAACCAAAAACATCCTAAGTAATATATCCCAAATGCTACCAGAGGAAAGAAAAGGGAACTCACACTGCATGCCTATGTGCCAGGCTGGGAGTTTTTATGTGTCTTATGTCATTCAGTCCTCATAGTTGTGAGGAAGACTTTATCATCACCCTCACTATACAACTGGGAAAACAATCTCTAAGAGGTGAAGACTTCTATTTTGTTTTATTTTGTTCCTAAGATTATTTTTATAACTTAGCTAAACAATGCCAGTTTTTACAGGACGACTCTAAAGAAAATGGATACCAGGAGATTGCAAGACTCTGGGCAGAGTGTCACAGCTCACCTCTGTTCTTTGTAGTTGTGGTTTCTTTGGATTTGCTTTTAGCCATCTCTTTGTGGTTCTCCGAAGGCAAGGAATTCCATCTCTTCTGAGCTGAAACAGGCACCAAGGGAATAGAGGGCAGCTTCAGGCGCCACTCAGGCCCAAGTGAGTCCATGAGAGCTCTGGTCATTCTGGAAAGGAAGGCAGGATTGCAGGGAGGTTTCCAGCTGGGTCAAGATATTTCTCCTTTCACACACCCGAGGGAGGTAGCCTTTTCAGAAGAGCCAGAGCTGCCACCCTCCCCCTCATGTGAACCACCTCTTTAGCTCCACCAATGTGCTGCAATATAGGAAGAGGAATCTGCCACCATAAAAGCCATCTCAGATCAGTCACCATGACACTTTTGAGCTTGGTCATACTCTGTTACCTTTAAAGTGGTGATCTGTTGCTTGCTAAGGATACTTAAACCATGATCCCAAAAGACTATACTTTCTCCAAGAAAGAATCATACTTTTTGTTTCATATTTTATCAATGAATCAAGTACACAACTGTGCAAGTGCCTGACATTTGTTTAATGCTCAGGCTTTTTAAAAAAATGCAAACCTTAGGTCATTCTCTAATCCTACAACTCCTCAGGGGTTCCCAGTTCCCTAGGCTACTGTGGCCTGTGAGATCCGGTCCCCACCCTTTCTTGTCCCCCTTCACTGTGAACCACATTCCCTTCTGATCCTTCTATTCAAGACTTTGCACGTGCTTTTTCCTCTACCCAGAACAATTGCTTCTATTTTGGAAAAAAGACTGCCAATTTCCAGGCCCTTCCAGCTAACTCCAACTTATTCTTTAGATTTCAGCTTAAAACACTACCCAGGGACCAAGTTCTTTTTGTCACCTCATCTCCAGCACCTGGTATATCACCTGGTAACCACCAAGGCCCAATCAGGTACATGTTGAATGAGTGAATAAAGCTAACCGTACACTTCTGCTCCTACGTTACAAGAATGAAAACCACACAGACTGATATCACTAAAAATTCCAAGAGGTCTCTGACTAGGCTGTTTTGCTGGCGGCCAAGCTATTTCGAACCTCTACTCTCCTCAAACCTGTTCCCTGGCCCTTCCCCTTTTCTAGAGCAAACTTCCTCATACCTCAAATACAAACCTACCTGCCTGGGTGCCCAATCCTTCCTATTTCTCTCCTGTCACAACGGAAGAGACAATGGGACCAATCCTCCCACTTAAGCTCTGGATACCATCTCCTCTTGCCTCTTTCAGGGACCACACCCAGGCAGCACCTCCCTCACCCACATCTTCATCCCTTCTCTCTACTAACTCCAACCATCAGCATTTAACTCCCTTTAACTCTTTCTTCATTTAATAAAACCGTACTGGACACCCCTTGCCATCCCAGCTACACTCCCTGGCCTGCCTTCAAGCCTGACTTTTTGAACATATCGCCCTCTTACTCCTGATCCCACTGACCAGCTTCCATCAGAGCCACCAGTGGCTTCACTGCTAAACCTTCAGTTAATGTAAGCTCCTTGGAACACCTGACACTAATGATGTCTCCATCATTCTTGAAATACTCCTTCCCTTGGGACATAAATGCCCTGTTTCCTCCCACCTCTCCAGCTGCTGTTCCTCTGTAAGTCGCTCAAATGCTCGAGTTTTGCAAAGCTCCATCCTCTTCCCTCTACACACTTGCTGTGACGTCCTTTTTCTCTCTCACGGCCCTAATCCACCTCTATGCCAATGACCCTCAAATCCATATTTGTCTGGCCTGTATTTTACTCCTTTACTCCATGTAAATACTCAACTATCTTACTTACATCTCTAGTCTCATGTCCCATAGTCACCTTCAACTGAACATGTCAACAATCTGGGTGTCTTCTATTCTTCCCTTCTTGCTACCCCACAATCACTAAAGCTTGTTGATATACTTCCTACATGTCCCCTGAATTGGTCCCACTGTTTTCTCTCCACCCTCTCCCCTGGTTTGCTGCATGGCTCCTTCCTATTCTGTTGCGTTTCATATCATCCCTCAACATGGCAAAAAAGAGCTTTTCTCTAAAATACAAATCTGCCCACGTTGCTCCACTGCTCAAGACCTTTTCATAAAGCCTCACTTGCTCAGGATTAAGTCCAGGCCCCTGAACACTGGGTCTTGTGTGACTTGGCCTCACCAACCTGTCCCAAGCTGAGCCCCTGCCTGCAGCACCATGTGAAACCATCTTACAATTCCTGTGATCTATCACACTTGCTCACCCTTGCAAATACTGCTCTGTCTTCTGGCTGGCCCCCTACCCCGTATCTCTCAGTCTTAGCTCACCTCCTCTGAAAAGCTCTCTCTGGCCTCCCTCTCTCCCTCTCAGCTGGCTAGGTGGTTCCTTTCTGGCCTCAGAGCCCCTCTGCTGCCTCCTACCATGGCACTTATCATGTTGTACCGTGCTTGCCTATGACTGACTGGTGTCCTCCCTGAGACCAGAACCTCTATGAGGGCAGGAAGAGGTATGTCTCAGTCATCAACCCAGGTCCTAGAGCAAAGTCTGTCACATAATTGGTAGATTTTGTGGAATCAGCTCAATTAAAAAGGAGGCGCCTGGTGACAAAGCAAGACTCTGTCTCAAAAAAAAAAAAAAAAAAAANAAAAAAAAAAAAAAAAAAAAAAAAAAAAAAAAAAAAAAAAAAAAAAAAAAAAAAAAAAAAAAAAAAAAAAAAAAAAAAAAAAAGAAGGGAGGCAAAGGGAAAACAAAGGATGCTGGCAGACAAGACAAGCCAGAAATAAAGAAAGCACTAAATACACAGCATCAAGTCCTGTTAAGGGTTTGCTGTTAGTGTAGTGTTTGGCTTTCTAGCAGCACACACAGAGGGGAAACATGATTGATCGGTTATACAAATGACAATATCCATGATAAAAGCCAGTAACTGCTCAGAGACCAGAAAGGAAGTGCACCTGGGGAATCTCTTGGAGGGGTCACAGTACAACTTACTGAACCGTGTCCACAAACCGCATCCCTTTAGGCTTGTCATAGCTGCTTGGGCTTGTGTCTTACTCTTCCAATTAGCTCTCTGAAGATAGGTGAGGTCTGTATTTCTTTCTCATTTTGGCACCCCCCACTGAACCTGGCACAATACCTTAAACAGTGCATGATAAATATTACTGTGTACATAAATACTGTGAGGCACAGGTAGGCAAAAATCAATCAATCTTAGTAATTCTTACTCCCTGAAAACCTGCTAAATAGAAAAGCAGATTTTCCTTTCACACCTTCCCCAACATGCCCATTGGGAGTTTTCTAAGGGTAGCCAAAGGGATCCCCTCAGAAGACAGACAAGGCAATGGCCCATAGCCAGTCAAGAAGGACAGGGAGTCGCCATGGAGACTGTCTGTTGTGAATGGAGCTCACCTGTTGATGCCTTCTAGGGCTGACGTTACACTATCATCAATCTGCAGCACAGTCTTATAGTCAACATAGGCCATAGGGTACTTCTCCAGAGCCTCATAAGCAGATGCTCGCCGCAGCAGGGGCTTAATGCTGAAGGGAAGCAAGGCCAGTGCTCTAGAATAGAAGGCAAAAATGTCAACTGGCTGCTAAGCCACCAGGGTTTCCCTAGTTTCTTCCAAGCAGGGTTATTTGGAGCACTCAGGGTATAGGAGGTAATTTTTGGCTGAGAGACACAGCTAAAAACGCCAAACATCAGAACAGGAATTTTTCAACTTAGACTGAGGTGAGGAGGGGAAAGAGGGCAGAGAAACATGAATTTTGCCAAATGTGTGTGCACTTGCATCAATTTTCATAGTTTCAATTCCCCCAAAATCAAGAACAAGCGCCTCATGGCTTTCATGCTACTATGTGTTTCTAGAGTTGTGTTCTAGTGGGAATAACAAACAAACTTTGGAGTCAGGTGGGGTGGTGTCTGAATTCCACCTCTGCCGCTAACTATGTGACCCAGGTAAATGGCTTTACTGCCCAACCCTCAGTAACTAAGTTCTGGCCTGGGACACATGGTAAACGTATCCCACAGATTGGTCCTGAACACTCAAAGAGGGAAATCTAGCACAGGGCCTGGTACAAATTAATTCAGCACAGGCTCCGTGAGCACGCTCACATCCCTGCTCCTCTCCTGGCTATCACGAGGGCATGAATCTAACGCAATGTCACCGGACATCAGATCTGAGAACACATCTCAGGTAAATGTTCGAGTTTAATGATGATGAAAGAATATTAGACTGGCTTGAACAAGAGGTATGAAAAATTGTTCAGTGTCTTCTAAAACTGGTCATTAATAAATACCATTTTTTTCCTTGCTTCTTCTGAGATCATCTATTAACCTCTATTCCTCCTTTGTTCCTTCACTCTCTTCCCCTCACATACTCCCATCCCAGGAAAACACCTGGGAAAGCCCGTTACTGGTCTGCAACTCTACCTCATCCCCAGGTTTCAAATCTCACAAGACTTGAAGGCCTACTTCGAATTGCCCATTCCACTCCTTTTTCAGCAGCAGAGCCAAGACTCCCAGACACATGTCAGGGGCCAAGTCTCTACACAGTAGACACAGGTCTCTACACAAGTCAAGACCCCCATTCTCAGTGACCTGGTGAAACTCAGTGACACTTTCTTAACATCCGTTCCAGATGTAATGGATGGAATCCTTCTAAAGAAGAAACAAGCCAAATTAACCCAGCTTCCTCTTCTGAGACCCTCAGGTATCCCAAAGTTACCCTCGGCCACTTACGAAGTGCAATCTTTGATGCAGTCTCTGCAGTTTCCATCCTTCAAGTGACATGCTGCTCGATTGGAGTAGAGAACACTTTCTTCTTCTGGGTTTGAAGAACCTGCCCAGGTAGAGTAGAAAGATTATCAGTTGGGAAATGGATGCCTCAGGGCACTGGGATATGTTTCATACTCAGAGTTCTTTGGGCTTTGTGTTAAGGCAGAAGAGATAACTACAACCTGATCAGGCTTGTTGGTCTGCTGGGCTGGTATATTTGTCATTCTTATATGACAGCAAGGACACTGAGCTTTCTGCCATTCACAGTGAACCTAGTATCTCCTCATTCACTCATTCCAGCACTGAACTTGGTAACAGACAAAAGATATACAGGGAATAGCTAGCTCCTGCCTCAAAGATTCATGCTGTAACTACTTAAGTTTGTGTAAGTGGATGGATGGGTATGTATTTTATTACAAAAAGCATTTAAATCCAATAAAGAAGAAAAGAAAGAAAAAGAACAAGATGATAAATGCCATAAATAGATTGACCAAAAGTTGTAGGGACACTAAGACCCATGAAATACATGAGATTAGTTTTACTTGGTCAAGCCAGAGAGAACTTTGTCAGGTAAATGATAATTGAGCTGGGTGTGATAGGAGTACAGAGAACTTAACCAGGAAAAAGCCTTAAGCTACCCCATGGGAGAATTATTAGACATTTTTCTAAAGGCAGTCCTTACTCTCAGGAATTGCAGAGGCTCAAGTCCTTCACTGTGGCCAAAATAATCTTTATTTATTTATTTGAGACAGAGTCCTGCTCTGTCAGTCGCCCAGGCTGGAATGCAGTGGAGGGATCTCCGCTCACTACAACTCTGTCTCCTGGGTTCAAGCAATTCTCCTGCCTCAGCCTCCTGAGTAGCTGGGATTACAGGCACCTACCACCACATCTGGGTAGACTACTTTTTGTATTTTTATTAGACAGGGTTTCACCATGTTGACCAAGCTGCTCTTGAACTCCTGTTTTCAGGCAAGCTGCCCGCCTCGGCCTCCCAAAGCAGTGGGATTACAGGCATGAGCCACCATGCCCAACCATGATCTTTATTTTTAAAGATAATTTTCAACCATTTCATATCCACTAGTGTGGGCCATAATTTTTAAAAGAATTGAAAACAGGCTCTCTTTGAAAATTTTGAAACATACAGAAAACCATTATCTCAGATTTAGCACATGTTACATTACCACTAGATTTAGCACGTTATATTAGTTCCCAACTTTTTTAATTTTTAATTTTTAGAGACAGGGTCTCACTGTGTTGTCTGGGCTGGAGTGTAGTGGTGTGATCATAGCTCACTGCAGCCTTGAACTCTTGGGCTCAAGTGATCTTCCCGGCTCAGCCTCCCAAGCAGACAGGACTACAGGTGTGCAGCACCATGCCCTGCTAATTTTTAATTTTTTTGTAGAGACAGAGTTCCACTGTGTTGCTTAGGTTGGTCTTCAACGCCTAGCCTCGAGTGATCCTCCTGCTTTGGCCTCCCAAAGTGCTGGAATTATAGGCATAAGCCATGGCACCCAGCCCTCTAAAATTTTTTTGATATGGCTAAAACTCCAGCCATCCCCATCCTTATCCCTGTGCTCCCTCCCCAGACCCCCAGAGGCCAGTACAATCCTGAAGTTGGTATGTAACATTTTCAAGCATGTTCATCTACGTTTATATGTATATATACACACACACACGTGTATGTGTATATATATAAATGTAGACTGACACATTTATATATATACGTGTGTGTGTGTGTGTAACAGGTAAGATACCATTTTATGTCTATTAAAGCTTTTCCTAAGAGATATCATATTGCCTATCCTTCTGCAACTTACTTTTTTCACTTAGTATCCTGTTGCCATGTTGATATTTGATATCTTTCATTCAATGCCAATAAAAACAAATGTTTTCATTTTCCCATCTTGCTTTGCCAGGCCCAGAGACAGAAAGTACAGAGACTAGTAAAATACATCCTTGTCTTTAAGAAGCTAAGTATAAGTACCCAAAACCTATAATCCATCTTGAGTCACCAGTGTTGGAATTCACTTGGGGTGGGTGGCGAAATAGTAGGGAAAGTTATACATTATAGTCTCAAACCTTTTGGAAGACTGAAAGGTTTTAATGGGAGCAGGCTGAAGGCAGCCAGTCCATTATTAGGGAAGAGATAAGGATGATAAAAGGCTTTCCCAGTTTAAGTCTGTTTACCCCACATCCCTTTGTCTCTACTGTGTTTACTCATGTAAACTTTGTGCTGGGTGGCCCTCTCAGGGGGAGATTAAAGGGAAATTATCCGTTTAACAGTGTTTACTCTGGGCGTGGAACCTAAAGCTTTTATCATTCATAAAACCACTCTTTTAACCATGTTAATTATCCACAAATGTGTTGACTTAGAACCTCAGTTATGAAATCTTTACGGAATAAAGGGGTGGATGTACAGGGAGTCTTGGTTGATTGGCTGCATTTCACCCTTTAAAGGCAGCCAACAACCATCCCTAGCCAACTTGAATCACTGAAATAGTGTGAGAGTGCATTTATTGATCAGTCATTGAGTTTATCACCTCCGCAGGTGGTGATAAACATCTCAACCAGAGCATGGTTGCTGAGAAACAGCAGTGGTGTGGTGGAAAGGGCAGGAGACCCTGCGATCCTGACAAGTCACTCAATCCCTCTGATCACGCGTGCCCACCTACCATGAGGATATTACTTCACAGATTTGCTGGAAGGGTTCACTGTGTTAGGCTGTTCCCTGAGCTCCCTTCATGATCAAGAAGACTGATCAGAGAAATCAAGAGACTTACCCAAAATTACCTAGAAAAATCTGTAGCAGTAGCAGAACCAAACTCTGGTCCTTGATAAATCGAGATACCAGGATAGCTTTTCTATGGACCCATACAAACGTGCAAGAATTTCAGAAGTGGCCGGGCGCGGTGGCTCAAGCCTGTAATCCCAGCACTGTGGGAGGCTGAGGCGGGTGGATCACGAGGTCAAGAGATCGAGACCATCCTGGTCAACATGGTGAAACCC
>NW_016107447.1:898267-910879 GCF_001604975.1 Cebus imitator
AAAAAAAAAAAAAAAAAAAAAAAAAGAATTTCAGAAGTAACCCATACAAACGTGCAAGATTTTCCAGACAAGCTGGGGTGAGGTGAAAGAAAATGGCGGCCACATCAATACCTCAGCTTCCTCAGCAACTTCATCAATTAAGACTGACATGAGGAAGTGGGCCTAAAGGGGAGTTTTCCAGAAAAAAAGAAGCCCGCAAAAGAGTGGCTTGAAACTGCAAAAAGTGCAGACAAAAAAAGAATGAAATTTGGAGAGGATCTGAGAAGTCTAGCAAAATGATTCAAAAATTGGACTTAACATCAAAATCTAACAGATCCATATTCAAATCGTGGCTCTGCCATGTCTTCACCGTGTAACCCCAAGGGAGGCAACTTAACCCTCTTGGACTCCTCCTTTCTAAGCGTGTTATCCACAGGGCCATAATAAAGATCAATGGCGATCATGTCTAAAATGTCTAGCACATGGTAAAGCACTCAATAGATGCTAGCCAAGAAAAGGAGAAAAAGGAAGGTGGCAAAGGGATATAGGTACTAATGGTGACTCACAGAACACGGGATCCAAGGCTCCTTTCAAAAGTCAAGGCTTTAACCAATGGGGGTTTCTGAATAAGTCACTCTGGAGAAGGGGCTTTGGGCAAAGGTTGCGGTATGCTGAAGTAAGCTGGACGCTGGGAGAAGTGGTAAGAATATGTATCAAACTCTCCAGTAGCTTCCTATCAGGGCATAGAATCCAAACTCCTTGGCAGGGTTTAAAATACCTGCACAATAAGGGTCTGCCCACCTACCTGACCTGCTGTGTTCCTCTTCCCTCCCCTGGCTCCCTATGCTTTGACCCCCGAAACACACCACGTTTATACCTTCTGCGGGGCTTTTCTCATTGCAATTCCCTTCAGGTCCCAAAGCCTTGTGCGCTTGGCGTCTCGTCATTGAGACATTCTTCAGAGATGCTGTCCTCGATCTCCCACTCCAGTCAACTCTATCACATCACCCTGTCTGTCTTCCTAATCCTGATTATCCCCCAGGTCGCTTACTCGCTAAGACCCACGCCCTCCCTACCGGCCCCACAAGAATGTGCTGTCCTTGAGAGAAGCGACTTTCTGTGTCTTGTTACACAGGCGGTCTCTTAACAGCTACTCAACAAATACTACCTGGAAAATGAATCGCTGCGGGGGAGGAGGGTTTAGCCTCAGGGCTCAGAGCGAGGCCTAAATAACTTAGGATGGGGGCCAGCAGGGCAGTTAACAAGCAGGTGGAAAGAAAGGGCCGAGGTCGGAAGGGGCTAGAAGGATGGGAGGGAGGGCCGGGCAGGACTACCGGCTACCGGCAGAGGGAGGCCCGGGCGGTGGTCGCGGGGGTTGGAGGAGCAGGCCAGAGGTGAGACGGGGTCGGGGTCGTACCTTGCGCCTGCAGCACCCGCAGCGCGCGGCCGTAGAGCGCAGAGGCCTCGGCGTACTGGCCGTTGCGGAATCTCTCATTGCCGGCGGCGCGGAGCTCCTCCACAGAGTCTGGGAATTTGGGGGCCATCCCGCGGCCAGGCCAGCGAGTGGGGGGCTCCTTCCTTCCTCCCTCGTGTGGTGCGGCACAGCGCCCCGGCGGAAGCCGGCGCCGAGTCTCTCCGCCCCTCGGAGAACCCGGAGGGTCGGGGGCGGGGCGGAGGTAGGGGCCTGCGCGACCTGGGGAGCGCCCCGCCCTCTGCGCGTGCTCGGAGCTGTCTCCTCTCGCACGCGCGTGGCTGAAGCAGAGTTGGGCGCTCTGCGTTGCTAGAACGCTGTGGATGACTCAGGAAAGGATGCCGGCCCCGCTCTCAGGGAGTTTATGTCCTAGTGGGGCCCCACAGGCCATTAACTGACAAGCAAACCAAGACGCTAATTTCGTGTGATTAGTGCCGTAAGGAAAACGAAACAGGATAATACAACAGAAAGTGACCACGTGTGAGCTATTTTAAATAATGGGATGAGGGAAAGCCTTTCTCAGGGGGTAATAATTGAGCTGAGACCAGGCAATATTTAGGGAATGCTGATCCAGCCAGAGGGACGGTAAGTGCAGAGGTTCCAACGCTAGAAAGTACCTGGCCCCTATCGTCTATGTTTATTTAATAAGTTAATGCACAGGTGGATTGACGGTGTCAAACTCAACATGTAGAGGTGAATCTCTCAAGTTTAAATGTTTTATTTGGGAATCAAGAATTGCAATTCAGGGCTCACACACAGACCGAGTTGTCTTTGGTGTGTCAGAAGAACAAAGAGAAGGCAGGGAGATTTCATAGAACAGAAATGTTACATGTTATTCTTCAAGGAAGTTTACTGGCACTAGTAAAGTGGGGGTTTACCAGCTCCTTGGAGGGCTGGCAAGCTTTGATTGGTAAGTGATGGTGTTGGATAAAACTCAGAATTGTAGCAGGCTGTTTTCAGTAGCTATTAGATAAAACTGGTTTGAAGTTACAGCAGGCACTTTTAGCAGCCAGGCTTGCAAAAAATTACTTTTTGGGAACAATGTTATATGCCCTGAGTATCTGTTCCCCTGGCTTTTCAATTCTGTCTTAGTTGACAGAATTGTCAGGACAAGAATGACCCAGTTTGTATGATCAAGGTTCTGAATGGATGAAAATCTTTCCCGGAGGGTAACTTCATCTCCAGCCTCGTCTGATGTTGCTATGAACCACGCATTGCTGTCTACGCACACCAAGTTCTTGCTTCCTAGCCTTTGCTTGTTATCTCGTTCTCCTGGAATGTTTTTTTCTAAATACTTTTTCTCCTGCCTAATCCTGAATTAACTTATAACATTCAACTCAAACAACCTCTTCTCTGAAAGCCCTTCTTGATTCCAGCCCCCTCTCCACCCCACACTGTGCTCCGTTTGCTCCCTATTTGTCCCTAGCTTTATCCCTAACTTTGCATTTGTCACCCTTTGATTGTCAGTTTGTAGTTTTCTCAAACACTGTGAGGTCTTTAATGGCAGGAAGTGGGTCCTCTTTATCTTTGTTTATCCAAGACCCTAATAGGGTCTAGCATCCAATAAAATCATTGATTGACAAAGACCTAGTCTCTACCTTCAGGAATTCAGTTATAATGACCTGCATACACTTAACTCCACCAGACTATAAGCTTTCTGAGGGTTGGATGACTGTTCCATCTGAACTGCTTCCCCTTGACCTCTGCCCCCCACCAAGGATGAACCCAGACAGTGGTGGGAAAACTAGATGAGGCCTCTACTGCTGGCTGGCTACTCAGTGACTTCCATCTTTGCTTCCAGGAGCCTGAATTTTGCCTGAGACTCTCCCAGGTTAGGTAAGTGAATCAGGATTGCTCTAAGCCAATCAGAAAAATGTTACTTTCTTTTGCCAGTTGTTCATCAAGGGATGCACATGTGACCCTGATCGGGGCAATGAGATAAAAGGGAGTCTGCTAGGTCCTTATGGGAAAAATTTCCTTCTCTATAAGAGAGAGGTAGTGGATCAAGTAGCCTTTCTTGCTCTCTGTTTTGGGTAGTGCTGGGTAAGGATGTGATATCTGGAGATGTGGTAGCCATTTTGTGACTGTGAGGCAGTAAACGAAAGTGTGAAAAGCCAACATGCTGAATAGGATGGGAGGGGAAAAATGAAATAGATATTGTTGAGTTACTGAATCAACTCTGGAACTGCTGGGACTTCTTGACTTTTAGTAAAGAATAAAAGCAGGGTGTGGTAGCTTACACCTGTAATCGCAGCTCTTTGGGAGGCCAAGGCAGGTGGATCACTTGAGGTTAGGAGTTCGAGACCAGCCTGGCCAACATGCTGAAGCCCGTCTCTACTAAAAATACAAAATTAGCTGGGCGTGGTGGCACACACCTTTAATCCTAGCTACTCAGGAGGCTAAGGCAAGAGAATCACTTGAATCCAGGAGGTGGAAGTTGCAGTGAGCCAAGATCACATTGCTGCACTCCAGCCTGGGCAACACAGTGAGACTCTCTCTCAAAACAAACAGTAAATGCCATGGTACTTTAAGCCAACATTTAGATGTTTTCACTTGCTTGCAGCTGAATATTTCCTGAGTGGTTTATCAGATAAGCGTGAGTGGTTTATCAGATAAGCGTAGCTGTGGCAAATTTTATTTCCCAAAAATGGCCCCAATAATATTTCTGGTTCCCCAAGCTCTTCCAGACCCTTGCCACTGCCCTATGAGGAGGTAGAGTCTACATCCCTTCTCCCTGAAACTGGACAGGACTTTGTGGCCCCCCTCCACAGTGGTAATGACATTAAGTATCTTCCAAAGCTATGCCACTAAAAGGCACCACAGCGTCATCTTGGCTCTCCCTCAAGAACATATTTTAGAACCCAGGCTTTATTGGCTGGGAGTGGTGGCTCACGCCTGTAATCCCAGCACTTTGGGAGGCTGAGGCGGGCGGATCATGAGGTCAGGAGTTCAAGACCAGACTGGCCAACGTGGTGAAACCCCATCTCTACTAAAAAATACAAAAATTAGCTGGGCATGGTGGCTCATTCCTGTAATCCCAGCTACTTGGGAGGCTGAGGTAGAAGAATTGCTTGAACTGGGACCAGGAGGTGGAGGTTGCAGTGAGCTAACATTGTACCATTGCACTCCAGCCTGGGCTACAGAGCGAGACTCCATCTCAAAAAAAAAAAAAGAACTCAAGTTTTATTTTGTGAGGTAGCTCAAGAAAAGTGGAGCTGCCCCCAGCCAATAGCCAGCACCACCCTGCCAGCGGTGTGAGATGCATTTGGGGCAGGGCTGATTGATCCTGATTGACACCATAAGCAGAGATGAGCCTTCCTGCTGAGCTGTGCTCAAATGGTAGATTTCTGAGAAGAAAAAAAGATTATTGTTCTATGCGAATAAACTTTGGGGTGGTTTCTTACACAGCAGTCATACCTAGAAATCCCTTCCTGCAGTGCTTCCCATAAATGCCAGGACTGATAAAACAGTACTTAAATAATTTGAAGGAGGGACAGATGAGAGGGTCAGGGAAGGAACAGGGGAACAGAGACCTAAGTCTTCTAGGAAGAAGTGTCTTTTTTTAAAAACAGCTTTATTGAGATATAACTCACATATGTTCACCCATTGAAAGAGTACAATTCAATGCCTTTTAGTATATTCAGAGTTGTAGAACAATTACCACAGCCAATTTTAGAACATTTTCATCACTCCAAAATGAAATCTCACACCTTTTAATTAATCCCTCCAATTTATCTATGCTTCTTTCCCCCAGGCCTTAGGCAACCACTAATTCACCACAGGCTCTAAAGATTTGCCTATTCTGAACATCTCCAAACCTTCCAAAGTGATGCCATTAAAAGGCACTATAGCAAAGAGCATCATGCAATTTGCATCACACTGGGGGGCCTGGCACAGAAGTGGTGGTAGCACCAGGCAGGGCCTGATTCATGGGGTCTAGGGTGACCATGAGGGTCATACAAATGGCATTACATAATATGTCGTAGCTGGCTAATCTTTTTTGTAGAAAAGGGGTTTCACTACATTGCCCAGGCTGATCTTGAACTCCTGGGCTCAAGCAATCCTCCTGCCTTGGCCTCCAAAAGTGCTCAGATTACAGATGCACGCCATCACACCCAGTCCCTTGAATACTTGAAGGCAAGTACATGGCAAATGCTTAATTAATGTTGCTTATTTTATGTCTGCAAACTGACTTAAAGGGGAGACCTTTAAGAAAGATGTGGAGCAATGTACACATTATACAGTTGTCCTCTAGTTTCTGCCAGGTATTGGTTCCAGGATCTCCTAGGATACCAAAATCTGACTATACTCATGTGCTGTAGTTGCCCTTGAAGATCCCATGGAAATGAAAAGTCAGCCCACCCTCTACACAAATTTCACATCCCATACTGTATTTTCCAACCATGTTTCATTATGGATGTGAAACCCTCTGATAGTGAGGGCTGACTGTATTTATTAAAAACAAACAAACAAACAAAAAAAACATAAAAAACAAGGGTTATGTAAGTGGACCCATGCAGTTCAAACCCTTGTTGTTCATGGGTCAACTGTATATTCAGAGCTTATAGGAAAATCTCTCTCCCAGTAACCCTGCTCACCGTTTCTTTCTTAAGCTATTATCATTTTATGATTGGCCATGGTTTGCTATTAAAATTAAAGATTTGGCCTTTCAGTTATGCTAGCCACACTTAAAGTGCTCAATAGCTCTGTGTGGCTAATGGTTACTATTGTGGACAGCACATATGTAGAACATTCCTATCATTTCAGAAATTTTCATTGGGAACATTCTGTGGAAGAAGGGGGCCATCAGAATGTCAGTCCATCTTCTGGAAAAATCCTCGGAAGAGGACAAAGGAGGGATGTTTGGCATTGTGTAATGGTAATTTGATATTTAATTTTCAAAAATGTTTACCCAATTTCTATTCATCAGTCTAGTGTGGTGGCTCCTGCCTGTAATCCCGGCACTTTGGGAGGCTGAGGTGGGAGGACTGCTGGAGCCCAGAAGTTTTGAGACCAGCCTGGGTAATAGAAGGAGATTCTCTCTCTACAAAAAAACAAAAACCAAACAACTACTTTGATGCTGTGGAGTCAGGATAGTCCTGGGTTAAAACCTTTGCTCTCTTTAGTTGTGTAAACCGTGGGTGTCAGCTTTCTTACCTGTTAACAGAAGATACTTCTTACTTGATAGGGCCGTTTTGAGGATTAAGTGAAAGTCCAAGATTGTGTCTGGCACATAGTAGCTTCTCAGTAAATGTTTTCCTCCTATGTCAGGGAATGGCTCCTTTATCCCATTTTGGGCACATGGGATGCCATCCCTGGGTGGCCCTGAAGGGTGGGTGCTCAGGTGTTAAGTTCTGTAGATAGCATATCCCTGGGAAAGGCAAGGCAATTAAAAACAGTGAGAGGTTGCTCTGGTTAATTTTTCTCCTATAACTTTCCCCATGGGTCAACTGGGTAGAATCTGCCATTTTCCTAATATTCATTGATGGTAGTGGCATTCAGAAGCGCAATAGCTGAAGCCAGAACTCACAGTGGAGAGAAAGGTCTGTCTCTCAGGCCGCAGAAGAGGTTACACATCCGTGGCTGTCCAGTTTGCTGATGCAGGCCCTGAAATCAGACCAACCTGGATTTAAATCCCGAAACCTATACTCTAAGCTATGTGACCTTGGGCTATATTTCACTTCTCTGGCCTTATGAAATAGGAATAATAATAATATCGTCTAGGTTGTTAGGAGTATTAAATGAGGTAAAGCACTGAAAACGTGTAGGCACTGTGTTAAATCAATAAATAAAAATGGGGATGACCTT
This sequence comes from Cebus imitator, assembly GCF_001604975.1. NCBI lineage: Eukaryota > Metazoa > Chordata > Mammalia > Primates > Cebidae > Cebus > Cebus imitator. Next base: position 905,526 of record NW_016107447.1, read on the forward strand.
ATAGGCTTGACATGGGAGATTAAATGACATAATATATAAAGGCAAATACATGGCAAATGCTTAATTAATGTTATTTTTATGTCTGCAAACTGATTTAAAGGGGAGGCCTTTAAGAAAGACAGTGGGGCAATTTGCGCGTTGATGCTCTGTAACAAATCCGAGGAGAGAATGTGCAGGGGACCCGTTGGGACCAGAGTTCAACCAAGTAAGCGGCAGGAAACCACAAATACCTCCAGGGGTTCTGGGGCAGCGCCGCTTCACCAAAATCATACAGAACTTGGTTTGCTAAGAATCGTCAGCTCTTCTCACGGAGGCGCTTCACGTATCTCTTGTCTGTGAAATGGGGCCCAGGACCCAGGCAGAGGTGCGTTGTGTACCGAGGATTTCATGCGCTCCAGTATTGCAGGAAGACAGCGTCGCCGACACCCTAGACACCACCGGACAACGCCGGGAGGCCCCTTTACCACTAGGCGGTTCCGGGTCCGCGCCCCACCGCGCCACTTGACTCACGCCCCGAACCACGTGGTCAGAGCCGTGGCTCCGCCCCGCTCCCGCGCCGCGCTCCGCTTCCGGTAGGGGCGGAAAGCGGAAGTGTGGGTGGGTCTGCGGGGCGGGCACAGGGAGGTCCGCGGGGAGGATGGAGCAGTGAGCGGGTCTGGGCGGCTGCCGGCAGCGCCATGGAGACGGTACAGCTGAGGAACCCGCCGCGCCGGTGAGGGGCCACTAGCTAAGAGGACGGGCAAGGGGACGGGGGAAGAAAAGGCGGGAACTGGCTTCGGGGAGACACCTGTGTGGGAGTCCCTGGAGCGAAGCGACCCAGCTGATGGGGCACCTGCTGAGTGGGGGGGGACGTCTGGTGGAGGAGGGTCCTGGTGAGGGGAGCATCTGCTAAGGGGTTAGACTTGGGACCGGTTAGAGGGAACACTCGCCGCGGGGAGACTCTGCTGAGGAACGTGGGGACAAGTTAGGGAGAGTACCTGCTGAGGCCGGGCCACTCGGGGGAAGGCTGTCCACGGAGGTAGTGGGGAGAATACTGAAGCAGGGTGAGAACCTGTGAGGGATCTCTTTAAGGGGGCAGATCGAGAACTGGCCAAGAGGAAGGCCGGGTGGACTTTTTAAAGGTCCCAAGTCCCACTTGAGGGGTGCAGTTTTGGGGATCTGTGGAGAGGAAAAGCTTTGCGCCTAAGGCTGAAGGCATGCGAAAAGAGGTTGAGGGTCTAGCAAGGGAGGGGAGGGTGGAGGGCAGCATTTGAGAGGATGCTGTTGGTGGTGACCCCACTGTAGGATGGCATCTTTTATTACTGATGTTCAGAGTGTCTTCTTAATGGTCTTCACATTCTCCTCAGCCCTTCAGAACCTGACATTGGGAGGTAGGTAAGGTAATAAGAGGATATTTTCGAGTTGGGCAGACTGAGGTCCAGACGAGTTGGGAAACGTGTTTCCTTCTTTACTCTGGATCTCTGAACCCGGCCAGACTGTGCCCTTTTCAGGCCTCAGTTGTTTTGTGTATATCAGCGCCAGATCCTAGTGGTACCTGAAGTTACTTTAGGTCAAGATCAGGATGGTGGCTGATCCTAGAAAATCTCAACTCCTGGATTTCCCCTCTGGACATCTTGGATCTTTTACCACTCTGCCACATCTGGAGAAAAGTAGGGAGTAGAGACCGAAGGAGTCATGCTTCTCTGAGGTGCAGTGTGGTTACTTCTGTTTCACAGAGACGTCTGACTTCCTGCAGCAGAATGAGCCTAAAGAAGGAAGTGTTTAGGGTGTGGAAGTGCAGGGCAACCAAGAGGTGAAGAGAAGGGACTGACTATCTGGACAGCACTCTTGGGGGTTGTTCGAGCTTAGGGGTGTTTGAAGTTCACAAACATTGCAGAAGGCAAATAGGTGGTTTAGGATGGGCTTTGGATTCACCCTAGCCTAGTGTGCTAAGACTGTAGTAGTAATGGTTAATTACACTCATATTACACTTACCAGGTGCCAGACACTCTTCTAAGTGCTTTCCATGTCTCCTACTGAAGCATATGAAGTTGCTGATATTTGACCATTTTTGAACCATAAAATGGTAACTTCAAATGGTTCAGTTTATTGACTCATTTGAACCTCACTACAATCCTGTGCGGTAGATATTCCTATATGTCTGTTTTACAGATGATAAAACTGAGATACAGACAGGGTAGTGATTTGCTGGGAGAAGTCATAGCGAGTAAGAGGCGGAGCTAGGATTTTAATATCCGTGGGGTCTGGTCCAAAGTCCATGCTCTTAACTGCCTCACTCCAATACCTCTCTGAAACTACCCCTGTTTCACAGGTCTCTGTGTATGTTAGCAAATATTTGCTATAGTACCACAGTGATCCAATTATAAATGCACACTGGTTATGTTTCTTTCTGAACTATGTTTGTTCTTTCTCCTTGATTTCTTTCTCAGGCCTTGTTTTAATTGAAAAGTGGATTAGGAATCTGAGTTTTGTTTCCCCCTTTGCCTTGTGTTACGTAATCTTGGGCAAAGGTCTAAACTTTCTTGGCATGCTCATTCCTGCACCTTTTGGATTTAAAAAAAATGTATTAAAAGTGCAAGAGAAGAGCATTACAGGACTGAGTTCTTAAGTGACTGGTGATTCCCTGCTCATTATAACTAGTGGACTGCCTAATTTGAAGCAGATCAATTTTATTACCATTTGCATCAGTTTTTAGGATATGACAAAGTATCATGGAGTGGGTGGTTTAAGCAACAGAAATTTATTTGCACACCTGTCTGAAGGTTAGAGATTTGCAATCAAGGCATTGTCAGAATTGTTTCTTTTGAGGCCTTTGCTTGATTCATAGATGGCCATCTTCCTGTGTCTCCATGTTCTTCCCTCCATACATGTCTGTGTCCTAATCTCCTCTTATAGGGACACTCCTCATATTGGATTAGGGCATGCCCATGTGACCTCATTTTATCTTAATTACCTCTTTAAAGGCCTTATCTTCAAATATAGTCACATTCTGAAGTGGTGGGTGTTAGGACTCATATGAATTGGGTTAAGCTGGGGACACAGTTTTATTATCATTAAAAATTTTGTCAGCTAATCATATATATTTGTTGTAATCCATATCAAATTCTGTGTGGAAAAAGAGATAGTTATACATAAAATGAACTTTATGGGAGTTCTGAAATGGGAGAAAGCTTTGAGAATTAGCCAAACCTGTGACTACTTCATAGACACCATTACTTGTGTTTGGAAAGATATCGGTGTCTTTCAGAAATTCAGATAGCATGTGTTTCCAACAACCCCAGTGCAGGAAATGCCTTTTGTGTTCATGAGTTTGACATTTGTGTGTGTGTGATTAAGTGAATGATGACAGATGGGTGTCTCATATAGGAATTCACAATTTTAAAAAGTGGGTTGTTATTAGATAATTGTATAGTGGAAGGTGTAGGGTGCATTCCTGGGATGCTGGCCATCCACGTGGCCATCTGACTTAGGAGAGGAGCATCCACCAGTATTTGGTCCATGGATGCTCTGTTGACCAGGCTTGTTCATTTATGAGCAAGTTGGAGACTGTCTAGGACCTGAGGAAGTCCCAGGTAAGAGAACTGTGTTATCAGAGTCAGACTGTTTTGGTAATAGTGTTTGTTCTATAAGAGTCATGGTATAAAATATCATTATGAGTCACTTACCAAAATATTTTTTATAGTAATCCTATTTGTTGATAATTTAGTAACATTTTTTAGGTGAAATTCTGTTTTATTGTGGTAATTCACAGAGATTGCTGATGAAATTCTTGATACCTATCATTACATTTGTTAATCTATTTAGCAAATATATTTTGACCACTTCTTGGTTATCAGGCACCAGAGATGTAATAGTGCCTTAAGTTCAAGTTGTTTTTAATAGCTCCAGATCAAAAACAAGCAAAAAGCCACATAGTTGTTTCAAAGACGTAGCTGAGCCGTCATATAAAGTTTGTCTGTCAAAGTATTATCAGAGGCTTGCAGCTGTCTCTCTCATGGCAGTGGCAATTTCCTTTGTTATGTGGTCCCTGAAGTAGTTGAAATAGTGAGTTTTGCATTTTGTAAACCACAGAGAGTCAACACTTCAAAGAAACATATTTGATCTTCCTTTATATAAGCTGTTTATAAAACTTTAATTATACTTGAGAAATAAGGTATTGTCCATTGTTACAATTCAGGGCTTTACCAAAAAAACCCGTGGCATATGAGATGTTCATTATGACTTCTGAGTTTATAGAAGTTTCAGTTCTGAAGTTTAAGAGGAGTTTCACTTCATTTCTTTTCATTTTGAAGGTAGGAGTTTTTATGATGTCATTGGTATTTAATTTTTAGGACCTTTTGATTTTCAAAGGTCACTGTGATCATTTTGTTTTGTTTGTATCAAGTTAAGGCAGTTTTGACTTGGAGTGGTTCTCTATTTCTCTAGTGCATAGCCCTTGATATTCATAAACTTCTGTAAGATTGGCCTTTTGAGATCAGCATTTATTGGTAGATACATTTGATGTGGTCAGGATTTTTGTTGGTTTGTTTTATTTTTTATCTTCTGATTTTAACATGTTTTATTTAGGAAGGTACACGTGTGTGTTTGTGTGTGTGTGTGTTTGTATTTAAGTCTTTTCTTGTAATAATTGATATTATCCAGCTAATCTAAACCTTTTTTCTACAAAGAAGTCTCCAGTGCGACTACTTCCATATTTCACCATTTCCTGAGCTCTCTATTCTTTGTTGTTCTTTGTAGTTTCAGGAAGCCATTGTGTAGAGTACACACACACACACACACACACACACACACACGTATTTCTTGGCAAGTTCCTTCTTTAAGCTCATTAATAATTTTCAGAGATCTCAGCGTTTTTAAAAAAGTGTCAATTTACAAACCCCCATGTTTGTTATGGTTGTCCAGCATAGTCAGAGAAATCTGAACTATCTGGAAGTTGTGAGCAGCTAAGTACCTTTGATTTTTGAGACTAGTCAAAGGTATGTGTCTACTCATGGGAGGATTTTTGTGAGACTGTTTGAAACTCTCAGCTGCCTAGTGATTTTTCACTTTTGATCATGTCTAAATGCATACTTTCCCCTTTCTGTTTCTGTGATACCTACAGAATTTATGTGTTTTGACAAAATTACAAAAAAATTTGCTAATTGGAGAGCAAAGGTTTCCTATGTCTTCCTTAGTCTCCAGTCCAATTCATAGTTATGTTTCAATTCATAGTTACCTTACATTAAACACTTTTTCTGAAGAAATAGTTATATCATTTTAATTCATGAAATCTCAAGATTTAAGTAGATTTTGAAGGATACGTCGAATGCTTGAATCTACAGCATTTCGGCCGCATGACAATTCTTCTTCTTCTT
>NW_016107447.1:910894-933831 GCF_001604975.1 Cebus imitator
CTCTCTTATCCAGGCTGGAGTACAGTAGCATAATCTTGGCTCACTGCAACCTCCGCCTCCCAGGTTCAAGTGATTCTTGTGCCTCAGCCTCCTGAGTAGCTGGGATTACAGGTGTGTGTCACCAGGTCCAGCTGAGTTTTGTATTTTTAGTAGAGACAGGGTTTCACCATATTGGCCAGGCTGGTCTTGAATTCCCTGACCTCAAGTGATCCACCTGCCTTGGCCTCCCAAAGTGCTGGGATTACAGGAGTGAGCCACCATGTCTGGCCCACATAACAATTCATTTTCTGTTTACATTTTCCAGTAGTGGAGACCTAGGGACCTCTTAAGGCAGTTCAAACCATTATGTAGGACAACTTTTATTGTTAGAAAATTCTTACACGACTTGAACTAAAGATTGACTCTTGGCATCCCTCCATATGCTGGTCCTGATTTTGCTTATCAGAGTGACCCAGAACAAGTGTCATCTTTTAGAACAGTCTCTCAGGCCAGGTGTGATGGCTTATGCCTGTAATCCTAGTGCTTTGGGAGGCTGAGGTGAGAACATTGCTTGAGGCCAGGAGTTTGAGACCAGTATAGGCATAATAGCGAGACTCCATTTCTCCAAAAAAGAAAAAAAATTAGCCAGGCATAGTGTTAGGAGCCTGTAGTCCCAGCCACTTGGGAGGCTGAGGCATGAGGATTGCTTGAGCTCAGGAATTTGAGGTTGCAGTGAGCTGTACACTGCTGCAACCAGGCTGGACAACAGTGAAACCCTGTTTCTTTAAAACGTCTTACTAGCGAAGACTGTGTAGAGAAGTTCCTGGGATGCTAATTATAAAATAAATGATATATTCTATGTTCTAGTTGCTAGCAAATAAAATATATTTTGTGTTTATGTTTCTTCATTCACAGGCAGCTGAAAAAATTGGATGAAGATAGTTTAACCAAACAACCAGAAGAAGTGTTTGATGTTTTAGAGAAACTTGGAGAAGGGTGAGTGTAAAGAAACTGTGGTAGGCCAGTGGGTCCCAGTCTTTTTCCTGCCCCAGAATCAGGAGGATATGAACCTTTCAGCATGGCTCTAGAAGGGGTGGAAGGTAAATTTATAGCTTGTGATGTCCTTCCTCACTCTACCCCAATCACTATTATAGACAGATTTAGTGATTTCTGGTCTGTTTAATACAAAGACTTTCTATTGTGTTCTCTTTTGTAGAATCTGTGGTTTGTATAATTTTATCTACTTAACAGATAACACTAATTCGATTATAATTCCATCAGAAATTTGTTTATTTGCTGCTCATAATTTCCGATTGGTATGCAATAACTGTTTCAATGAAAATTAGTGGAATTTAGCATTTTAATATTCGCACCTTTGTGAAATATAATAAAGAAATCAAGGACTAGTACCACCTTCGCAGCTACTTAGGAGACCCACAATCCCAGGTTGGGAGCCAGTGGATTTCTTGAAACACAGATTTGTTAATGAGTTTATAAAACACTGATGAGCGATATTAGTAATGTGCAGTGACCATCATTGACTTTCATGATACAATAAAGTTTACATAATTTTTATACTTTTATATATCCTTTTAATTCAATCCTGTGTATTTATTCCTTCTTTTGTAATGTTGAGGAAATTAAAATGTTAAGGACACCATTTCTTAAGTTTTTCTTGTTAATTTTTGAATAGGTAATACAATCATATAACTCAAAATTAAAAAAAAAAAATTAAGATGCATACAATAAAAAAAAAAGATTCCTCCTACCTCTGTCTCTTAGCTACCCAGAAGCACCCAGGGTAGCGGCTTCTTGTGTATCTTTCAGAAACAGGTTATGCATGTATAAGTGTGTGTGTGTGTGCGCGTGTCTGTGTGTGTCTGTGTCTGTCTATTTTTAATCCCTTGGGAGTATTTCTGGTTCAAGGGAAGACCTAACATACTAACTTGTAAAAACAACTACTGACTGATGACTATATGCTCTTTAAAATCATTTCCTTCCCATTTCTATAGTTTTTGGGGTTTAGTATTTTTTGTGTTAGGACACAGATTTACAACATTAAACCCAATCCTGGATTATATGAAGTAGTTTTTCATGATTTACCTCCTTGTAAAAAACATTAGTCATCGTCTTTTTGTAAGTTGGAAAAATACTCTTTGGAATCCAGCAAGAAATCAAGCAGAGAAGGGAAGTAAAAGATGACACACCAGCTGTGCTGTGAAAAGACAAGTCCAAGATGAATCTGAAGACTGCCAGTTGACTGGCTTTATTAAAGGTATGGGGAAATGACAGTCCCTCTGCATCTGTTGCCTGCCATTTTCAGCGTTAGCTTGGTATCTTTGCTATTTTCCTTAGGCAGCAAGGCCATGGCCTTTAATCTAACAATGCTCATAAGTTATCCTTAGAATAAGATAAAGACTGATAGGCATAATTGACTGTGACTAACTTATTTCTCTCATTTCTAATAAAATTTGCTCTTACTACTATAATATGAGGCAGACGTGGGTTAAAATCCTTGCTTTACTGTTTATTGGTCATAATAGACACATGAGTTTGAGCAAATTGCTTACTATTTTGGAGGTTCACAATCCTCATCTGTAAATTCGGGATAATAATATATCGATTCGCCGGGCGCGGTGGCTCAAGCCTGTAATCCCAGCACTTTGGGAGGCCGAGGCGGGTGGATCACGAGGTCAAGAGATCGAGACCATCCTGGTCAACATGGTGAAACCCCGTCTCTACTAAAAATACAAAAAATTAGCTGGGCATGGTGGTGCGTGCCTGTAATCCCAGCTACTCAGGAGGCTGAGGCAGGAGAATTGCCTGAACCCAGGAGGCGGAGGTTGCGGTGAGCCGAGATCGCGTCATTGCACTCCAGCCTGGGTAACATGAGTGAAACTCCGTCTCAAAAAAAAAAAAAAAATAATAATAATAATATATCGATTCATAGAGTTATGTTGTTACCTGAGGTAACTGGGCTAAAGTATAGTGCTTGTCACAATAATAAATGCTCAGTAAGTGGCAACTATTACTATTCTATTTTTAAATGTATCAACTGAAGCGTTTTTGAGACCTTATCATGTCAAGTCTTAAAGTGCATTTAGGTGTTCTTACAGGTAGCTCTGTTTGGGCTGATTGGGTTTGTGGAATGTCAAAGGAAAACTATAGACACAGAATATATCAGGAATATAATGTAAACAAAAAAAGCTAATTATGATTTTTAATTGTATTTTATTTATTTATTTGTTTATTTATTTATTTTTGTAGAGACAAGGTCTTACTGTGTTGCCCAGGCTGGTCTCAACTCTTGGCCTTAAGTGATCCTCCTGCCTCAGCTTCCCAAAGTGCTGGGATTACAGACGTGTGCCACTGCATCTGGACAAATTGCATTTTAGATCTATGGATGTTGTCTGTAAGGAATGTGGAAATTTCCCTGTGAAGATATCACCAGGGAGAAAACAAAGCTTCAGATCCTTCTTCCCATGCTATCACCTTACTGCTCTTCTAAATGATACCAGATTTCTGTTATTTCTTGGATTTCTGTCATTCTGACTGAAGGAACCTAAGCAAGCCTCATTTAACTAGGAATATTTTGAAGGAAGACCTTCACTACACTTCTTTTCCATACACGTGATGCGATGCAATGCTATTCTTAAACTGTTCTGGAGAATGAATGGATTGTGAACTCTTACTGACTTGTATCTTGTAAAATGAGCTCTGGCTAAAGGAACTGTTGGATTCTGGAATCTGCAGTCATTCTGTGTTGTGAGGAAATCATATGGATCTGTGGCAGAGTGGAGCCAAAGCTCCAGACCAGGATGAGTGGAGAGCACTTGGGAAGTGTTTTGAAGTGGAGCCTAGCACCTTTTTTCTTCTCTTTTTGCTTCTCAAAGTTGTACAAACTGACTTAGTTTTTATCATAGAAAGATAATAAAAGCATCTTGCCCATGGTTTCATAAAAAATGAGCACTATTGTTAAGACTTGTACCTGGTTAATTTGTCCTCAGATATTGTAGTATTTCCATTTTTCTATGTAGATCCTTGCCTTGCATGGCTTATGTAAAACACCTACTTCTCCATTCTCTGCTGTCAGTTGTAATTCATCGAATCATCTCATTTTGTTGTAGGGAATCAACTTTTAAGGGACTTACTTGTGAGTGTGATTGCTGAAGTCTTCTAACCCCCCGCTTCAGATTACTGTAAATACAGTACATAGAATCAAGAATCTGGTTTTTGTGTTTTTTTTAATTATAATAAGTTCTGAGGTACATGTTCAGACTGTGCAGGTTTTTTTCATTTCATTTCTTTTTTTTTTATTTGAGATGGAGTCTTGTTCTCGTTGCCCAGGTTGGAGTGCAATGGCACGATCTTGGCTCACTGCAGCCTCTGCCTCCCAGATTCAAGTGATTCTTCTGCCTCAGGCTCTCGAGTAGCTGGGATTACAGGCATACGCCGCCACGCCTGGCTAATTTTGTATGTTTAGTAGAGATGGGGTTTCTCCATGTCGGTCAGGCTGGTCTTGAACTCCTGACCTCAGGTGGTCCACCTGTCTCTGCTTCAAAAAGTGCTGGGATTACCGGCATGAGCCACGGCGCCCGGCCAGGAATCTTAATTTCCTGTGAGCTATTGGAGTTTTCCTTGCTATCCAGGGAGGTTCTGGTCAAGGTTGCTGAATGAGTATATGCAGAGAACTTTCTAATACATAAGAATAATGAGTGAAAATTCTTTTAAATATAAGGATATATAGACAGCTATGGACAAGGGATAGGAAAGAAATCTAAATAATAAGTGGAGACTAAAGCATGTCTTATCCTTGTCAAAAGATTGCATTTGAGCTTCCTACATGAAGTTGGGGGCTGAATCTCAGCCCTCCACCTATGAACTAAAGCTGAAATAAATTTGCTTGACTGCCATCAGAAAGTGTCATTTGCCTGTGGCCTAGGGAAAAAGTGGATATACTGGTTCGATAATAGGAACTGAGCTTGGATTGTATTTAAGTATGGTATCTTGAAGGGCAAAATCCCCAAACTCTGAAGATAAGACCTCGTTTAAGTTGTACAGCCCAGACGACTATACTAAGGGAACCATGAAACCATCTGACAGTGAGTATTATATAGAGGAAAATCATTCAAGATAAAATGAAATCCATACAAGGAAATCCACTGCCATGAGAAATTCCACAGAATGGGAGAATTCACATTGAAGAAAAAAGAAATAATGGAGGAGCAGTCTCAAAAGTGCTTTAATATGATTATAATTTTCAAAAAGATCAAGGAGGGGATAAGAACATCAGATTATTAACATGATTATTAACACATTTGCCCAAAGGCAAATAAAATGTTGGGAATCTTGACAATGAAAACTACAACAATTGAAGTTCTAAAAGCCCAATAAATTGGATGAACAGTAAACTAAACAAACTGAAAGAATTTGTGAATTGAAAGATAGAAATGAGACTGATCACAAAATGCAGAAGAGAGAAATACAATTTTGGAAACCAGGAAGACAACATAGATTGAGGAGGTCTAATATAGTTTCAGTAGGAATTCTAGAAGAAGATCCTAGAAGTGATAGAGGAAATAATCAAAGAATAATGCTGAGAATTTTTCATTCTTGAGGAAAGACATGAGCCCTCAGATTGAAGAAGTGTATGAAGTGCCAGATCAACTACTAGTTATATTACAGTACAATAGTAGACTGTTATGGATAAAGAGAACACCTTAAAAGCTATGGAGAGATTACCCATGGACAGTGATAATCTAATGAAAGCAGACTTCTCAGCCAGAATAGATGTTGGAACACTGCAGTAACAGTGCTGAGGGAAAGTTGTCAAAGAATCTGGTATCCAACCAAACTATCATTCCAGAGTGAAGGTGGAATAAAGACAGTTTCAGACATACAGGAGCTAATATATCAAAAATGCCTTTGGATGGAAGTAACAATACCCAACAAACAGTGGCTAACCAATGGAGACATTAATAACTAAATACATCTGGGGGTGTGAGAGTCAAGAAGTGGTTAATTGGCTTGAGAATGGCTTGACATCTGGGTAATTCTCATAGTCTCAAATGGCTGCATTAGTTTTAAGCATCATCCCTCTCATGGCATTAGCAAAAGTAAGAAAGAAAGGGGCAAGTGGAAATGGGCATTCTTGTGTGCTTGTCTCCTGCCAGGGAAGAAAGTCTTTCCCAGAAACCCTTCAGCAGAATTACCTTCAAATTTCTTTGGCCAGAACTGGGTGACATGTTTGTCACTAGTTCAGTCACTGGCAGAAGGAAATAGGAATTCTGTGATTGGCTTGGACTACTGTAGTATATCTTCTGGGACCAAGCACATCACCACCGTTACAAATTAGGGGGTTATTTTAGCAAGGAAGACGGGACAGTGATTGGGTCCTTCACACATGCTCCGCAGGAGGCTCTCTCTGGCAAAAAGTATTTGGTGCCATATTTAAGGATCATTGTACTAGTTTTACAAGAATGACAGCTTCTAATGGAATGGAAATTTTTTTATGTGCTCTGCATAGACTTAAAAAGTTTTATGTTCCTTTCGCATTGTAACAGTTCTTGAGCATCTATTTGGCAGTTAGAGTATTTCACTACTTTGACATAGTAGGTGGCACTGTTATTTTGATTTTTTTTCACCAAGACAGTATGAAGATACAGGTGTGTTTGGGAAATATGAAAGACAATTTACTCAGTATTATTTCACTGACAGCTGCCCAGGATTCCAGTGAAAATGTAATCTATATAAAGTGATGATGGTATCTCATTTGACCATCACAAATGAGATAACATCATATCTTATAAGGTAGTTTGTATTGTTGTCATTTTACAGTTGAGAAAATTCAGGTACAACAAGGTTAATAATGTGTCTATAAATGATAACTAAAATGTATTGTTGGTAAGACTCAAATCCAGTGTCTTTACATTCTACATCTAGTGGTCTTACAGTCTCCAAATTGACTAGATACATAAACTTTATTTTGGTACTAAGCTGTTAAGGGAAGATGGAGTAGGAAGCAAAGAGTGTGTGTGTGTGCTGTGTTTACCTGATACTGACATTAAACAGGCTTAGATTTTAATTAGTTCCCATAATATTTTAAGAATTATTTTAAGTAAGAGGAGCAAGGACAGAAAGATCTTGTGGTAGGAACCAGAGTGAATGCAATAAAACAAAGACTGCCACTTCCATATTGTATCCCAGTATAGATGTGGAGAGAACATATGCTTTGGTTTCAGAGAACATATGCTTTGAATGTGAAGCTTTCAAGATGCCATTTTGTTGTAGTTCTCGTGACAGTTTTCCCCCTCAAAATATTTTAGCTATTTTAGTTTTGCAAGTGTATATGTATTAGGCACTTAGGGATATACATTAGAACTATCAGTTGCTTGTGTTTTACCACTTCTTATATCTTGGCTTGCTTTGAGTTTATAAATGTTCTTCTCCCAATTTTATAGGTCTTATGGCAGTGTATACAAAGCTATTCATAAAGAGACTGGTCAGATTGTTGCTATTAAGCAAGTTCCTGTGGAATCAGACCTGCAGGAGATAATCAAAGAAATCTCTATAATGCAGCAATGTGACAGGTAAAGGCATATGGGCTTCCTTTGGGGAGAATGTGGTTTTGAATTTGCTGTGATTGTTTAGAGTTTGACACCTAGAGACACATTTACTTAGATATTTTGCGGAAGGGAGAATTCAATGGAATCACTGTACATGTTCTTTTCAGAAAAAAGTTATGATGAAAAAGGTTTTTTTGTAGCTAAACTTGTGTAGTTTTTATTTGTGCATGGCATTTTTTTCACCCAATTTTTCTATTTTTTTTTTTTTTGAGACGGAGTCTTACTCTGTTGCCCAAGCTGGAGTGTAGTGGCACAATCAGCACAATGCAACCTCTGCCTCTCAGGCTCAAGCGATTCTTATGCTTTAGCCTCCCAAGTAGCTGGGACTACAGGCATGTGCCACTACACCCTGCTAATTTTTTTGTATTTTTAGTAGAGACGGAGTTTCACCATATTGGTCAGGCTGATCTTGAACTCCTGACCACAAATGATCCACCTGCCTCAGTCAAATCCCAGAGTGCTGGGATTACAAGAGCGAACTACCGTGCCTGGCTTTTTTTCTTTTCAGTGAGCCCTTTTAGAAATTAGGAAGAAGAGGCAGAAGGTGGTGCTTGCTTTGTGTGTGTGTGTGTGTGTGTGTGTGTGTGTGTGTGTGTGATAATGATCTTTTTTACTTCCTATTGAGAAAACATTTCTGCAGAGATAGAACAGATAATTTAAATGTTTTTTAGTTCTAGAAACCTTAGAATATCAGGTAAATCTATAAAAAGAGAGTAGTTATGTATATATTACTGTTTGTTCTTTCACATTAACAAAAATTATTCTAGCTGAGAGTACTTAAGTATTTATTTTTGAGGAACTAAGATTTGTCAAATGCTATAAAAGCAGGAAGTCAGACCAAAAGGCAACCACAGAAAACCACGTGGTTTGTTCTGAAATTCCATGACAACATGGGTTGGTCACTGACAGAGGAGGCTTCCCCAGCACTGTTTAGAGACAAACAGAAAGTTGGGGGCAATGCCAGCTCTAGGGAGTTGAAGATGGGTGAGAAATTCTTCCAGTTGAGGCTGCATTCATTCTTCGGAAGGTTTTTTGGTTATCAGATCAACTTAGTACCTCCTGTTTGTAAAACTTCTACATTAGGGTAGGTGGGGCTACCTACCAGAAAATTAGTCCAGAAGCCTTTCAATTTCACAGACTTGGGAATACAGCCCTTTCTTTTCTTCCTCCCTCCTTTTTTTTCCCCTTCTATTTTTGTGATTACTGTCTACTAGATAAAGTCCCCATTTTTCTTGATTGGATTGACTAGATGAAGGTGGCAGTTTTCCATTTTCTCCTCTTTGAGATACATTTTGGAGGTTCTTTCCATTTGGCAAATTGGGACTTTGTCACTTTTCAATAGACTTTGCAGAAGCTGTGTTCCAAACAGGGTATGGAAATGTCTTTATTAGAGAAGAGATATTTTGAACAGTCTATTCTGCTAAGCACTGTAAGGAATACAGCAACAGAGCAGAGTCTTTTTGCTCTGGGAGTTTATAGACTAATTGGACAGGCTAAGTACATATATATATATAGGAGAATCTAGCCAACAATGCAAGACTATAGAGAATATATTCCAGTAGTAAATACCTGTTAGTAATGGCCTACAGTACTTAACTCTTGTAAGTCCTGTATTACAGGGAGAGCAAATGTGTTGATATTTACCTTAGACACTTTTTCATTAATTTAGACACTTTTTCATTAATACTTTGTGTGTGTGTGTGTGTGTTTTGCTGTCCTTGTCACTGGCATGTTTCCCAAGGTTTGAACAGGAAATTCTGAGTTCTGAGTTAATGAAGCCAATTTGGTTTGAGCATCAGTTGTTATGAAACTTTAATTGGCCGTGACAGCAATCTAGCCAGTTAAAGCAGCAGCTCTCAGAGGGCACATTATTTCGTTTTAATGAGGTATTTGATTTTTCTCTGAAAGTTTTTGTTTGGTATCTCTCTTCCAGCTTGAGACCTAACATTTGAGGTTTGATCCTGAACATTTTTTCTTTATAATAGATTGTAGTGTGTGTGTGTGTGTTTTCATTAAAAGTACATATGACTTCTTAGAAACATTCAAATGAAAAGAAAATAAAATCACTTTTCCCTTTGGAGAAATCATCATCGTTAAATACTGCTTGATATACATATTCTTCCAGATCTCTTTGGAGTTTTACAGTACTTACTGCTTTATTAGCCTGACTTGTTTGTTTGTTTTTATAAACACAGTATCTTCTCATGTTATCAAATACTCCTCTATAACATTTTCATGGATTCATGATATTATATGGCTGTATTATTATTTCTTTAAAAAACTCACTAATGTTGAATGGACATTTAGATGATATCTAAATTTCCACTTTCATCAATAGTGCTATGATGGTAATTGTTATTTTTTGAACATTTGTAATTCTTTTTTGAGGATAAATTGTAGACATAGAAATGCTGATTAAAGGACCCACCCATTTTTTATACTTTGATGATTTATTACCCTCCAGAAAAGCTATATCATTTTGCATTTCTATCAGGAGGTTGCCCATTTTATCCTTAACTATGAGTAATTGATCTTTCCAGATGAGGAATTAATTTGTATATACTTAACCGCCTGAATTAAGAGATGTTTGAAGGCCATTTTATTAATTTGTATTCTCTCTCTCTCTCTAGCCATCATGTAGTCAAATATTATGGCAGTTATTTTAAGAACACAGACTTATGGATCGTTATGGAGTACTGTGGGGCTGGTTCTGTATCTGATATCATTCGATTACGAAATAAAACGGTAGGTTTACCTTCTAGAACAATGCAGCTGCTAGTCTCTTATGCCATCTTTTTTTCTCTGGCCTCTTTTTCGGTGCATTCTCCTACCAGAGAGATGACTGCCAGATTTTCCCTTTTCCATGGTTCTTTTCCCTCTTTACTCTTTTATGTCTCTTAAGTCTGACAGCTTTTGTTTTCTTTTTTTTTTTTTTATGAGACAAGTCTGACTCTGTTACCCAAGCTGGAGTATAGTGGCAGAGTCGTAGCTCACTATAGCCTCTACCTCTTGGGCTCCAGTGATCCTCTCACTTCAGGCTCCTGAGTAGCTGGGACTGCAGGTGTGTACCACCATGCCCAGCTAATGTTTTGTTTTGTTTTTAATTTTTTTTTTTTTTTTTGTGGAGACAGGGTCTCACTATATTGCCCAGGCTGGTTTTGAACTCCTGGCCTCAAGCAATCTTCCCACCTCTGCCTCCCAAAGTGCTGGGATTACAGGCATGAGCCACCATGCCTGGCAATGTGGTAGTTTTAATGCCAATTTAGTGCAGTGATTTTTTTAGCATGCTTTGCTTATTTCTTACTGGGAAAAAAATGACTATTAAATCTTGGTTATTGAATGAATTTTAAATGTTTAAATTTGGATTTGGATTTGGGTTTCTGCTTCTACCCAGCACGTTCACAGATTAACTTCCTTTATTTCCTGTTAATCGAGAATAATCCCCTTATGAAAGATTATTTGCTGTTAACTGTGGTTGCCAGTATAAGACCTAGGAGTCACGGGTTCTAGTTCTGGTTCAGTTACTTAATCTCTTTATGTATTCATTCAGTAAATATTTCTTGAACACTGCTTTAGGCCTGAGGGATCCAGTAGCAAATAAAACAGATGACAACTCTGCTGTCATGGTAGTGCACTTTGGAATAGGGCAACAAAACAAATTTATGATGGCCATTAATAGAAAAGATAGAATAATGATAAATACTATGAAGAAAAGGAATGAGGAGGAAGTGATGGTAAAGTTATGGAGAGTGCTTGGTGGGCTATTTTAGAGTAGATAGTTGAGGACGGTCACTCAGAAGTGGTATCATTTACAGGAAGACTCAAATGACAGAAAGGAGCTAAGAGTCCTGAAGGAACATTCAGGGTGGGCAATAACCAGCACAAAGACCTTGAGGCTGGAATGAGTTTGGCATGTCTCAGTGCTGGAAGGGCTACCATGACTGGAAGAGAATAGGCCAAGGAGAAGCTGTAGGAGATGGGGTTTGACAGGTGGGCAGGCCTAGATTGTGTTGGATATTGTAGGTCGTAGGAATGAGTTTGAATTTTATCCCAGGTACAATAGGAAACTATTGCTGGATTCTAAGCATGTGAGTAAGCCATCTGTTGTGTGTTTTAGAAGGATAACTCTGGGGCTGGGTGTGCCACTTCATGCCTGTATTCCCAGCACTTGGGGAGGCTGAGGCAGAGGATTGCTTGAGCCTGGGAGTTTGAGGCCAGCCTGGGTAACATAGTGAGAATGCGTCTCTACAAAAGAAAAAAGAAAAAAAAATTAGTCAGATGTGGTGTCATGCACCTGTAGTCACAGCTCCTTTTGGGGTATGATGGGGTTGAAGTGGGAGTATTTCTTGAGCCCAGGAGGTTAAGGCTGCTGTACACTGGGCAACAGAGTGAGACCCTGTTTCAGAAAATAAAAAAGTTAACTCTGGCTTCTGTGTAGATTGTGACTGGATAAGAGAAAAAGCAGGGGAAATCTTAACCTTAAGTTTTTTTTTTTTCTTAATAAGAAAAATAAGAATAATGCCTATATTACATATTTGCAAAGTTGGGAAAATTAAATATATAAAAGTACTTTGTAAATTGTGAGGTGCTACAGAAATTAGAAGGTGGGAGTGTTTTAAAACTGAGTTATAACCTTTGGATTATTCATATACTATCTTCGTGATTTACATTATTCAGAATTAGTGTGTTTGCCTAATCAAATAGCAAGTTCTTTAGCTAGGCATAGTATCCTAACATAAGATATATATAAAGAAGTTCCAAAACTGGAATAATTTATTGAATTAAAAATTGGACTTCAGGGCTTCTTACATGTAGCATCAAGTCATTTTATTTCAGTTATTTTAAGCCAGTTCAAAATTAATTTTGATGGCACTTTTGATGTTTTTTTGCCATTGTAATGTTAGTTTATTTATGTAAATTTTAACTTAATTACTAAGTGCTGATTTTTAATTACTACACATTATTTTGCTAAGTGTTAAAACTCTACCCTGTCTACCATGATATCCACTAGCCACATGTGATTATTAAGGATTTAAAATGTGGCTAGTCTGAACTGAGATATGCTGTAAATATAAATTATACACCAGAGTTTGAAGAATTGTTACCAAAAAATTATAAAAAACAAGTCTTTAATTTTTTCATATTGATGACATGGTGGAGTGATAATATTTTTAATAAAATGGTTAAGTAAAATAGATTATCAAAATTGATTCTTTCTTTCTTTCTTGTTTTCTTTCTTTCTTTCCTCTTACTCTATTGGCCAGGCTGGAGTGCAGTGGTATGATCATAGGTCACTGCATGTTGGAACTCTTGGGCTCAAATGATCCTCCTGCCTCAGCCTCCTGAGTAGCTGGGATCACAGTCACCAGCCACTGCTCCTGCTTGTTTCCTTTTTCAGTGTGGCTACTAGAAAATTAAAAATCATATTTGTGGCTCCTAGTATATTTCTGTTAGGCGGTGCTACTTTAACTGATTAGCTTAGCTGGTTAGAATAAAGAGGTGGTAAATCAAGTGATGAGCTTTGTTCTCTTCCACTACAGAAGGTACCCCAAACTCTAGCCTACTACCTTGCCAATAGTGTTTGCCTGGACTTTAGTGAAAGCTTTAACAATTTCTCTGTGATCTTTGGCATAAATGACTTAACTTGTCTGTGCCTCTGCTTCATTATGTATAAAATGGTGATGATAATAATGGTTCCTCTACTTCATTTAGTTATAAGGATTAAATGAGATTACAAACATAGTGTTTAGTATAGATTAAATACTTAGTAACAGTTAGCCATTATATATATATATATTTTGTGACAGAATCTGGCTGTGTCACTCAGGCTGGAGTACACACGATCTCAGCTCACTGCAACCTCCACCTCCCAGGTTCAAGTGATTCTCCCGCTTCAGCCTCTTGAGTAGCTGGGATTACAGGTGCCCACCGCCACACCTGGCTAATTTTTGTATATTTAGTAGAGATGGGGTTTCGCCATGTTGGCCAGGCTGGTCTTGAACTCTTGGCCTCAAGCGATCTGTCTGTCTCGGCCTCCCAAAGTTCTGGAATTACAGGCATGAGCCACCATGCTTGGCTGTTTTTCATATTATTAGCATAATACCTGGCTCTTATTAAATATTGATTGATAATATCTTGGGTATTAAATTATGATGCCTTATATTAATTGATTTTCATGACACTCTTAAAGAAAAGTGATATTCCTATTTTGTAGATTGGGAAACAGACTAAGAGAAGGTCAGTAACTTGCTTAAGTCACATGAAAGTAGAGCCAAGAGTAAAAGCTATATCTTCCTAATCCCAATCCTATAGTTTTTTCACCAGAGCACACTCCATTTCATATCTGAGTTGTTTGTCAGAAGGGAAACTTTGTAACAGCTTTTTGGTAGATTGAGTTTGTTTAGGACCAGTGTTGGGTCTGCACAAAGTCTGTGTTGGACAGATGAGATATTCTATATTAGTTTCTAGCATTCTCACTTTCATTTACTTATCATTGTTCAACAGATATTTTTTCAGTGTCTGCTGTGTGCCAGGTGACTTTATTGGTGTTAGGGAAACAAAAGTAAACAAATTAGACATTTTTAGGAGCTTGTGTTTCTAACAGGGAAGACATCACACAAATAGATAAATAATGGGTAATATGTCAGATGGTAGTATACTGCAGTGACAAGGTAATTTTAGGGAATAGAGAATGAGGTAGAAATGGAGTACGAAAGCCCTCTCCATTTTCTGAGGAGGTGACATTTGGGCAGATAGCAAAGTGAGGAAGCAAACTGGATAGACATCAGGATGAAGAGAATAGGTAGTTGAAAGGACCCAGAAAGGGGAGTGTGCTTAGAGTGTTTGAGGAACAGCAGGGAAACAAGCCCTTTTTGAAACAGATTGAGCAAGGTAGAAAGTGGTAGAAGATGAAGTTGAAGAGGTAGCTGGGAGGCAGATCATGTAAAGTTTTGGTAAGGACTGACTTCTATTTTAAGTAAGTTGGGAAAACGTTGATAGGTTTTGACTCTGGCTTATGTTTTTATTATAGCTTCTGTGTGGAAAGTACATTGTAGAGCATCAAGGGCAGAAACAAATAAACCAGACAAGAGATCATGAGAATAGCACAGGCAGGACACAATGGTGACTTGGACCACAGTGATTACAGAGGGGGTATTTGAATATACAGTATTTTGAAGATAGAGAGGAGTCAAGGATGACTTCAAGGTTTTTGGCCAGAGCAACTGAAAGAGTGAAGTTTCCCTTTACTGAGAGAGGGAGAACCGTGGGAGAAGTAGGGTAGGTTGGATGGATCAGAGGGAGAAGAGTAAGGTGGTAGACATAAAGAGTTTGATTTTGACATGTTATGCTTATGTTGTGGGCTAGGTACTCCAGTTGGAGATGTTGTGTAGGCAGATACATAAATCTGAGTGAGGGGAGATCTGGTATGGAAATACAGCTTTGGGAGTGGTCAGTGTATCTATGGTATAAGCAGCCATACTGTTCACAGGTTGAATAAGATCTGTTTATCTTCAAGAAAGGTGTTTGGATCTATTTTTTTCTCCTTTATCTAATGCGCTGATGTAAACTGATAGAACTTGAACTTCTTACTCTTTTTTCAGTTAACAGAAGATGAAATAGCTACAATATTACAATCAACTCTTAAGGGACTTGAATACCTTCATTTTATGAGAAAAATACACCGAGATATCAAGGCAGGAAATATTTTGCTAAATACAGAAGGACATGCAAAACTTGCAGATTTTGGGGTAGCAGGTCAACTTACAGTAAGTAAAAATATTACTTGTATTGATAATTTTCGGTTCTGTCTTGAGAAACAGTTCCTTTTATTTACTTATTTTTAAAATATAATACTTGATTTAATTGTATTAGTAACAAGTTACAGAATCTACCAATAGGTTACAAAAGAACTGGTCAGTGGGTTATTTTAGATCTTTTCCTGGAGTTCAGGTCACATAGCTTAACTTTGTTTAACTTTTATAAAGATGAAAAGTAAAACAAGAAAGGATAGATTACTCTAGTGGATTACATCAATATATTTATAAAAGGAAGAAAAATTAAGTCCAGATGCTTTCCTTAACTAAGACATAACATCATCTCATTCAACCTCCAGGTAGTACTTGGCAGTTACTGTACTGAAAACAATCTCTTCGTTTGAGTCCAGGATACAGTCTCTTGATTCGTCTCCTGCCTAACTAGTACATGGAAGTGAAAGAAGAAAATTAAAAACTTGTTTTCAAAATAAGAAGTCTAGAATTATTCGGTTCTATAAAATACATAAATATATATGAAAGTATATATAGAAAAACAGAAGCAGTTCTAGGCAGGTATACACTAAAATACACTAACATTTGCAACAATGTTACATATCAAGGGGTTTTCTGGGGTGGTAGAATGAATATAGTGTGTGTTTAAAACTGGTGTTATGTACATTTTAAATTTTTTTAATTTTAAGTCTGTCTGGGACATGTTAGGGAGTCTCAGGTATTGTAACAGCACATAAATTGCTTTGATGTTTAAAATAAATCAGAAGATTATTCAATATTATGATTTGTGGACTCTCCAGAAGTTTTTGTTGTTAACAGACAAGTAAACAATACCAGACAGTATTATCTAAACCACAATCTTAGTAAGGAAACCAAATTGAAAAAATACATCGTCTCATGATGTATAAAAAAATGTAATATTGATTGGGTGTGGTGGCTCACCCCTGTAATCCCAGCACTTTGGGAGTCTGAGGTGGGAGGATCACTTGAGGTCAGGAGTTTGAGATTAGCGTGGCCAACATGGTGAAACTCAGCCTCTACTAGAAATGCAAAAATTAGCTGGGCATGGTGGCACGTACCTGTAATCCCAGCTACTTGGGAGGCTGATGCAGGAGAATCGCTTGAACCTGGGAGGCAGAGGTTGCGGTGAGCTGAGATTGCGCCGTTGCACTCTGCATTCCAGCCTGGGCAACAGAGTGAGACTCTGTCTCAAAAAAAAAAAATTATACATATATATAAATAATATTAAAATAAGAGTATCTATTCCACAGTAATAATTTTAGTAATTGATTCCCCGATAATGACTTACTCAATAATGACTGACAGTGTTCTTATTGCTATAATTCCTGCCTTGGCAGAATTTTTCTCCCCTTTTAATTCAGTGTTAGTATATTCACAAAATTGTGCATCTATTACCAATATCTAATTCCAGAACATTTTCATCATCCCCAAAATAAACTGCACCCTTTAGCAATTACTCCCCATTCTCACCCCAGCCCTTGACAACCGCTAATCTACTTTCTGTCTCTATAGATTTACCTATTCTGAGTATTTCATATAAATAGAATCATACGTGATGTGCCCTTTTGGTTTTGGCTTCTTTCGTTTAACAATGTTTTCTAGTTCATTCATGTTGTAACATGCATCAATTCTTCGTTCTTTTTTATGGCTGAATAATATTCCTTAATGGCTATAACGCATTTTGTTTACTTACTCAGTAGTTGAATATTTAGATTGTTTCTGCTTTTTGGCTGTTAGGAATAATGCTACGATGAAATTCGTGTACAGGTTTTTATGTGAATCTTTGTTTGCATATGATATACAGAGTTGCTGGGTCACGTGGTAACTCTGTGTTTAATTTTTTAAGGAATTGCCAAACTGTTTTCTAGAGTGGCTCACCATTTTATGTTCCCACTTCTATGTATGAGAATTCTAACTTTTCTGCATCCTTGCCAACACCTGTTCTTTTTTGTGTTTTTGATTATAACCATCCTAGTGAGTATGAGGTAGTATCTCTTTGTGGTTTTGATTTGCATCTAATGACTAATGATGTTGACTGTCTTTTCTTCTGCTTATTGGATATTGTGTATCTTTGGGAAAATGTCTCTTTAAATCTTTTGCCCATTTTTAATTGGGTATTTACCTTTTTAGTGTTGGGTTGTAAGAGTTCTTTATATATTTTAGATAAAAGTCCCTTATCACGTCCATGATTTGCAAATATTTTCTCTCATTCTGTGGGTTGTCTTGAAGATGTCCTTAGAAATATAAAAATTTTAAATTTTGGTCATGTCCAGTTTCTTTTTGCTTTTGTTGCTTGTGCTTTTGGTGTCACATCTAAGAAATCATTAGCTAATGCAGGGTCAAGAAGATGCACTCCTGTGGTTTCTTTGAAGTGTTTAATAGTTCTAGCTCTTATATTTAGATCTATAATTTGTTCTGAGTTAGTTTTCATGATGTAAGGTAGGCATCCAGTTTCATTCTTTTTGCATGTTGATATGTAGTTGTTTCAACATTTTCTGAAGAGACTGTTTTTTCTTTGTTGAAATGTATGAGTTTATTTCTGTGTCGATTCTGTTCCATTGACCTATATGTTTGTCCTTGCACCGGTACTATGCTGTCTTGATTCCTGTAAGTTTGACGTAAGTTTTGAAATTGGTTAAATGTGAGTGCTCCAACTTTGTTCTTCTATTTCAAGATTATTTTGGCTATTCTGGGTCCCTTGTATTTCCACATAAATTTTAGGATCAGCTTGTCAATTTCTGTAGAAAAGACTATTGGGATTTTGGTAGACATTGTTTTGAATCTTAAATCAGCTTGGAAATATTGCCATTTTGGCAATATTGTCTTCCAATCTATGAACATAAGATGTCTTTCCATTTTATTTAGATTTTCTTTAATTCTTTTAGCAGTGTTTTATAATTTGCAGTGTACAAGTTTGCATGTATTTGGTTAAATTCATTCTTAAGTAGTTTGTACTTTTTGATGGTATTTTAAGTGGATTTGCTTTGTTTTCAGATTGTTCATTGCTAGTGTAATATATAATTGATTTTTGTATATTATCTTGTGCCCTGATGCTTCTTTTTAAATTAACTATGAACATGTATGTTTTGTTAAAAAGATGAGTTTTTTTCCTTCACTAAAATAAACTGAAACTGTAGTATAAGATGATCTGACTGAGCTGTGTGGTTGTAAAACCGCCAATACTAAGTTTAGGCCCTTCTCTGGTCTCTGTTGTGAATCAGGAACATTAAGTGAGCATTAACATGCTAACAATGGGGATTGTTAGCATGTTAATGCTCACTTAATGTTCCTGATTCACAACATCACCTGCACTCTCTATAGTCTAGAGATCCTTCACTCCCCAGAGAGTACACCTCCAGTCTAATGCCAGGGTTGGGCAAGGGAAGCCCGCTAGTTGCTTGATGTGAGAGGAGGGTTTAGGGTGTTTAGCTGCTTCTTAACTCTTTAAACCCAGGCTTCCTGTTTTGACGTCTATTTTTACCCCTCTTTTCTCTACCTGATGCCACCAATTTCTAAGCCTTTTGGAGGGGTTGGTGTTAGAATCAGGTTGTTTCTTCGTCTTCCTGGTGACTGACTCAGGATTCCATTTTGTAGTCTGTTCAGTTAATTACTACTGGGCCATCTGCTCTCCAGCATTTAAAATTTTGTGGCTGTGGTTGTTTTCCTCTTTGTTTCTTATTCTTGTAGATTTATTCTTAAAAAATAATCCTTTTAGTATCTCTTTGTGTGAGTTTTGAGGGAGAGTGAAAGTAAAATGTATTTGCTCAAGCTGTCATCTTTACCCAAGACTCTGTGATATTATTTCTGGTGGCAATATGGGTATTTCATTGTGTGATTTATTTAACTCTTTCCCTATAGTTGGATGTTGGATGCCCATTAAGGTTGCTTAGAGTTTTCCCACCACTCTAAACATAAACTCTGTGATTAACATTCCTGCAACTAAATTTTGCAGCATTTCCTTGAGTAAATCCTTAGGATAATTTCTTTACATTGGAATCTGGGTCAGAAAATATGTGAATGTATATTGCCAAAGTGGTTTTGATGCATATTGTTGAATTTCTTCTGGAAGTGAACAATTTCAGTTTCCAACTTCAGTATCTAAATGTGCTCTTTCCCCCTCATAGTTGCTAATGCTGGATGGGCAGTAACTTGTATCTTCCTTGCCATTTCTCAGAGCAGTTCACTTATTTTTGCATTTGATTATTGGCCATTTATAAACAATTCTTTTGTAAATGTTCATTTTTGTGTGTGTCAGTTTTCCTAATTGAATGTTGGACTTTTTTGGTGGGGGAGACAGGTTCTTACTGTGTCACCTAGGCTGCAGTGTAATGGCATGATCATGGCTCATTGCAGCCTCAACCACCGGGCTCAAGTGATCCTCCCATCTTGGCCTACTGGACAGCTGGGACTACAGGCATACACCCCACCACACCCAGCTAATTTTTAGTAGTTTTCGTAGAGACAGGGTTTCACCATGTTGCCCAGTCTGGTCGCAAACCCCTGGGCTCAAGCAGTCTGCCTTCCTTGGCATGCCAGGATTACAGGTTTGAGCCATTGTGCCTGGGATTACAGGCTGGGATTATAGGTTTCAGCCATTGTGCCTGGCTGAGTGTTGCATCTTTTAAAGACATCAGTTAAAAAAAAAAACACCAAAAGTAAAAAAAATTATGTTAAAGTTGTTACTCCTTTGTTGTATACGTTGAAATATCTTCTAGTTTACTAGTTGTCTTTTAATGTTGACTATGGCTTTTTAAAAAAATACTACAAAACTTTCTAAATTTTATATAGAAAAATCCATCTACCTTTTATCTTATGGTTTCTGTCTTTGATGTCGTGCTTAAAAAACCCTTTCTCCTTAACATTATAGAACAGTAGTTATTCTATTTTTTTAAAATTTTTTATTTTTTTTTGAGACAGGGTCTTGCCCTGTCACCCAGGCTGGAGTGCAGTGGCATGATTGTGGCTTACTGGGGCCTTGAACTCCCAAGTTCAAGCGATCCTCCAGTGTCAGGCTCCCAAGTAGCTAAGACTACAGGTGTGCCAGCTCATCCAGTTAAAGTTTTAAAATATTTTGTAGAGATGGCCTCTCCCTATTTTATCCAGGCTGGTCTAGAACTCCTGCCTCAGCCTCCCAAAGTATTGGGATTAGAGGTATGAGCCACCACACCTGCTCTGTTGCTCAGGCTGGAGTACAGTGGCATGATTGTAGCTCACTGTAACCTTGAACTCCTGGGCTTAAGTGATCCTCCCGCCTTGCCTCCCAAGTAGCTAGGACTACAGGCACATGCCACCTTGCCTAGCTAATATACTTACTTACTTATTTATTTATTTTAGACAAGAGTCTCACTCTGTCGCCCAGGCTAGAGGGCAGTAGTGTGATCTCGGCTCACTGTAACCCCTGTCTCCCGGGTTCAAGCAATTCTTGTGCCTCAGCCTCTTGAGTAGCTAGGATTACAGGTGCCCACCATCACACGTACAGCTAATTTTTTTGTATTTTTAGTAGAGACGGGGTTTCGCCATGTTGCCCAGCTGGTTTTGAACTCCTGAGCTCAGGCAATCCTCTGGCCTCGGCCTCTCAAAGTGGTGGGATTACAGGCATGAGCCACCATGCCTGGCCATCTAATGTATTTTAAAAGTATTCTTTGGGCTTTGTTTTTTATGTTTAAAATTTCAACTTATTTGAACTTATTTTGGTGAAAGTATAAGGTAGGCATTTAAGTGTAGAGTTTTACAAATGACTGGCTAGATTCTCAGTGCTTTTTTTTCCCATAATCTATTCTTTGCTTGCTGATTTTAAATGACATTTTAATTATAAATCATATCATATGTATGTGGCATATATAACAGGTTGTTATATATACATATATATGATATGATATATATACACATGCCATAGTCAATGTCTGTACTTTATATTTTTTATTGCTATGCTATTATGCTAATATAACTTTGTAATATAAATCTAATTGGGGTTAGGTTACACTCATTCCCCTTACTTATTTTCAAAAACTTTCTAGCTATGCAAGTAACCATTTCTAATTGAAATAATCCAGTGAAAACAACTTTGACTACCACCATTTGAAAATACCCCTGCAAAGTTGAAGTTTCAGAGCTAAGGAAATGACTAAGCATAAGTTAGTTCCTGTGTTAATCTTTTACATAGGACTGACGATGAGATTGATTTAAATTACCTGTCATTTACTTCTGACTGGCATAATCTAAGTCACAGGCATTTCAAGGAATATCGGTGATGATGATTGGAAGTACTTTTTAAAATTTAGTTCTGTTTAAAAATCCTTCTTTTGTCGGGCGTGGTGGCTCATGCCTGTAATCCCAGCACTTTGGGAGCTGAGGTAGGTGGGTTACCTGAGGTCAGGAGTTCGAGACCAGCTTGGCCGACATGACGAGACCCTGTCTTTACTAAAAATGCAAAAATTAGTCAAGTGTGGTGGTGGGCATCTGTAATCCCAGCTACTTGGAAGGCTGAGTCAGGATAATCACTTGAACTCCTCCAGGTGGAGGTTCCAGTGAGCCAAGATTGCACCACTTCACTCCAGCCTGGGCAAAAGAGTGAAACTCTGTCTCAAAAAAACCTTAAAAAAAAATCCTTTTGTTAGAAGCATGGGAACCGTAGGAAGGTTCTCTTTCAGTAGGGCCATGCCATCCTGGGAAAGTATACAGGTAGTTATTTGCTGTAATGTGTGCTACATCCACATATTCTTCTTTAGGCCACAAACTAAGATATTTTGTGTATTTTTTTTATATATCAATTTTTAAGTTTTTTAATTGCACATATATGCTCATATAGACCTTCAGAATGTTACAGATGTATATAGGAAAGACAGTAAAAATCTTTAATTATTCTGCTTACTAGATGTAACTATTATCGATAGTTTGGTATATGTTACTCCAGATATTTTGTGCTATGATATAACAACATTTCTTACTATTGGTTGTTGTTTTATTATTGTTATATGATTTTCCTTTTACAAAAACAGGGCTATATTTTATATAATTTTACAAACTTTTTTTTTTTTGCTTTGTAATGTGTGTTGTGCATTTTTTCCATGCTAGGAGAAGGTATATATCTTCATTTTTTTTTTTTCTTTTTAATATGATGTTTCAGTATATGGTTATTTATTATGTTTGACTTACTATCTTTTGATGGTCATTTGAGTTGTGTCCTTTTCCCCCTCGTTTCCCCCATTACAGACATTTCTACAATCCTTGTGCATGTAGTTTGGGACACTTGAACATAAGATAGATTTCAACAAATAGATTTGGATGGAAGGATATGAGTACTTAAAAGTTGAATAAATATTGCCAACTTGTGTAGTAAAATGTTCTACTAATTTATCTGCAGTAACACTGTATTTCAGTGCCTGATTTTCTATGCTACTGTCAGCATTAATTCTTTTTAATTTTGTTTCAATCTTTAGTTCGTGTTTTAATAGTTGAGAATCTTTGTGTGTTTCTTTGTCATTTGGATTTCTTCTGTGCCTGCTTGATCATGCTCAGAGTATAGTTTTTTTTTTTTTTTTTTTTT
>NW_016107447.1:933863-964548 GCF_001604975.1 Cebus imitator
ATCTCGGCTCACCGCAACCTCTCCCTCCCGGGCTCAAGCAATTCTCCTGCCTCAGCCTCCCGAGTAGCTGGGGTTATAGGCATGCACCACCATGCCTGGCTAATTTTGTATTTTTAGTAGAGATGGTGTTTCTCCATGTTGGTCAGGCTGGTCTTTAACTCTTGACCTCAGGTGATCCGCCTGCCTCAACCTCCCAAAGTGCTGGGATTACAGGCGTGAGCCACCGTATGGTTTTTAAAGGTATTTCAAGTGCTAGGCATTTTTTTTATTGTTGGAAAAGTCTCTTTTCTTTTTCTGTAGAGTATGGTTTTTAAAGATATTTCTTTTTTAGAGTATGATTTTTTTAAAGGTATTTTTTACCTTTAAAGGTTTTTTATTTTTTATCTTTAAAGGTTTTTTATTTTTTACCTTTAAAGGTTTTTTTTTAAAGGTATTTCTTTTTTAGAGTATGGTTTTTAAAGGTATTTCTTTTTCTGTAGAGTATGGTTTTTATAGGTATTTCAAGTGCTAGGCATTTTTTTATTGTTGGAAAAGTCTCTTTTCTTTTTCTGTAGACCTCTCCTCTCTGGACACCTCAGTAGTTTTAAGCTTAGTATTGGTCTCTCTTCTTTCTATTTTAGGATACCATGGCCAAGCGGAATACAGTGATAGGAACACCATTTTGGATGGCTCCAGAAGTGATTCAGGAAATTGGATACAACTGTGTAGCAGACATCTGGTCCCTGGGAATAACTGCCATAGAAATGGCTGAAGGAAAGCCCCCTTATGCTGATATCCATCCAATGAGGGTAAGGAAGTGGACAGAAAGCCAGGAGGATGGTTAGTTACTGATCATCATTAAAAACTTAGTTCAGGCTGGGCATTGTAGCTCATACCTGTAATCCCAGAATTTTGGGAGGCTGAGGCTGATGGATCACCTGAGTCTAGGAGTTTGAGATCAGCCTGGCCAACATGGCAAAACTCTGTCTGTACTAAAAATACAAAAATTAGCTGGGCATGGTGGTACACATCTGTAATCCCAGCTACTTGGGAAGCTGAGGCAGAGGAATTGCTTGAACCCTAGAGGCAGAGGTTGCAGTGAGCCGAGATCATGACGCCGCACTCCAGCCTGGTGACAGAGTGAGACTTTGTCTCAAAATAAATAAATAAATAAATAAATAAATAAATAAATAAGTTAGTTTGATAGCTTACTTGGTTAGGTTGCAAACAATAACTGAATTATGTGTAATTCATAAGCGTCACTATAGATAATAAACGTCTGACTCTAGTTGTAGTCATTAATTGTGTTCCACCCCTCTTCATTTCAGAGGTTGTGTATTGATAGCCCTCTGGTAAGACATAGGCCATAGAAATGCTTAGTTTGATTTGTGCTACACACACACATTCTCTCTCTCACTTTGAATAGTTTAGGCAACCACATTTTAACATGTCAACATTCACTAGAGCTGAATAGCGATTGTCTCCTTAATACAGAGTATGAGCTTTCTACTTTATCAGTCTCCATGATTCCCTGTTATGTCAGCAAGTATTAGCTGCCACTTATTACAGTATTTCTATAATATTTTTCTTATAATGGTGTTAAGAGGAAAGCAAACTATATTTTTAAACTCATGTCACTGAAACCCAGCCTCATTCAGTTTTTGTCTTTCTTCTGCCTGGCTGCTATATGTGTTGAATTTGTAAGTTCTGGTTCATAGATCCTCAGGTTCTTTTCATCTGGAGGCTATGTACTCTCCAACCTCCATCTCCTTCTAGAATGTTAAGAGCCCATAGAATACATCTCCAGTAAAACTCTTCCAGTGCTCACACCCTTAACAGTTCTCAGGCTTTACCTGTCCCAGCACCCCTCATCAAAGCACTGTTGTTAAGACCCCCCAACCCTGTCTTCCTGAGGGCCTCTGTGGTCCTCTCTATCCTTCCTTTCCCCAGCTCTTCCTCTTCTTTGATTAATTATATCTATTAAAAGACTTAATGATTTTTTTAAAAAAAATTCATGTTCCCAAGGTAAGTGCTCCCTCTTTTTTGGGTGCAAGAGTGAGGAGATTTACTAGTTACAATTTTAGATTTAAATAACATAATTTAAGCTGCTTATTTGTAAAGAGTTTTACTTTTCAAAACACATGACTTTTTTAAAATTGGAAATTTAATAAATAAGTTTTATTTTTTGAAATAGTAGAATGTAACTGCAACATAGTGGACCAATTTTTAATTTTTTTCCCCTTACACTTGTGTTGATTTAGCTTAGTCTGGAGGTTAATGACTCTGTTGCAATTTTTGGGACCTCTGGTTGATGACCTCCTTGTAATTACTGCTGTCATCTAGGGGTGGTAGTAACTTTTAAAGGCAGGGAAACTTGACAACTATGGGGCCAAGGTTATCTTTAGGATATACATACTCTTAGGTCTTGCCTTTCTACTTTGAAAGGCAATGTACTGTGGTTACTGAAATAATAATAATAATGATAATAATAATAATAAAGCTTGATTGATGTTGTGAGGTTTAGGGAACAAGACCCATATATGAGAGAGGGAAAAGGAAAGAGGGAGCTATATCAGGTTCTTTAACTGTCAGTCTTTGTACTTTCAAATGCTTAGACTTCTGTTGGAATTTAGGTGAGCTTCTCAGTGAATAAGTGAAAGATCATTTACTAAGTTCCAAATGTAATTCCAGATGTATTTTTTATTGGAGCATTACTTTTCTTTTACCATATCTTTTTGTTTGTTTGTTCTAACCAGGCAATCTTCATGATTCCTACAAATCCTCCTCCCACATTCCGAAAACCAGAGCTGTGGTCAGATAACTTTACAGATTTTGTGAAGCAGTGTCTTGTAAAGAGCCCTGAGCAGAGAGCCACAGCCACTCAGCTCCTGCAGGTATGAATCACCCTGTGATGCTGCCTCTCTCCATTTCATTTACACACTGACCAAAAGATGCCATGAGATTACCTACATAGAGTTAGTAAAGAAGTATAAGGCAGGCTGGGTGTGGTGGCTCATGCCTGTAATCCTAGCACTTTGGGAGGATGAGGCAGGTATATTGCTTGAGCCCAGGAGTTTGAGACCAGCCAACGTGGTGAAACCCTGTCTCTACAAAAAGAAGGCAAAAGATTAGCCGGGTGTGGTGGCACATGCCTGTAGCTCCAGCTACCTGAGAGGCTGAGGTGGGAGAATCATTGATCCTGTGAGGTTGAGGCTGCAGTGAGGCTTGATAGTGCCACCACATCCCAGCCTGGGCAACAGAGTGAGGCCCTGTCTCAAAAAGCAAAAGAAA
Organism: Cebus imitator; assembly: GCF_001604975.1. Lineage (NCBI taxonomy): Eukaryota > Metazoa > Chordata > Mammalia > Primates > Cebidae > Cebus > Cebus imitator. Next base: position 937,134 of record NW_016107447.1, read on the forward strand.
TTTAAGACATTCCCTTCCTCTAGGAAGGTTTGAATCTATTTGAGTAGAAAAGACATGGAAAAGAATGTTAAATCATCGAACCAGATAATAATGCAAGAAAATACAGGGCAGTATGGGATTAGAGAAAGGGAATTGACATTTAGTGAGCACCTACTGTGCGCCACATACCTTGCACGTGTGTCATTTAACCATCACATAGATCCTGTGAAGGGTGAGTATTATTTCAGTTTTACAGTTGAGAAAATGGAGGCCTAGAGAAGTTTACTCCTTTAGGGTCACTCAGCTGGTAAATAGCACAGTCAGTATTAGAACTTGAGTCTTTTTATTCCAGAGCAGGGGTACTATCAAGTCTACCCGAGCCTGACAAAGAATTAAGATCAGTGGTGGGTACTGTTGTAGTTCAGGGTAGGAGAGGGCCTCTTTGGACCGGAGATGCTAAAAGTGCTTTCCTGGAGGAGGTAACTTCTAGGTCTGGCCCTTGAAGGATAGGTCGGATGTGGCAGGCAATATGCTTAGTGTTTAGGAGCTTGGATTCTGGTCAGATTGCCAAGGTTTTAATTCTGGCTCCCAATTTACTGGTTTTGTGATCTTGGGCAAATAACTTAACCTCTGTTCTTTAAGTTTTGTGGCCTATAAAATGGGGATACAGTATCTGCCTTATATATTGTGATGATTAAACGATACATTTAAAGTGTGTTACTTTGAACAATGTTCACATGTATTGAAGACAGTATGGTATGAACTTGGTAACTATCTGCTATCATAATTGGGCTAGGCCATTTGCAGCCATTTCAGATGGCCAGTGCCCCCTATTTATAACCAATGCATATATTTAAAAACTCTCGTTACTTTTCTGGAATAAAACTCAGATAATAAAACCTTTTTATGCCCGTAATTTAAAAAGAATCAATATTGTCTATGATGTCATGGAGAAAAATAAAAATAATTTATAATGAAATAATATGGCTGTCAATGTGCAAATACTTCAGCCTGACCCAGTTTGCAGGCATGATGAAATAGATACCTGTGCCTGACGTCATGAATGAATTTAGATTTAAGAGCCGTAAGAAAATCAGAAACTAGCTGGGTGTGGTGGCTCACGCCTGTAATCCCAGCTCTTTGGGAGGCTGAAGTAGGCGATTATGAGGTCAAGAGATAGAGACTATCTTGGCCAACATAGTGAAACCTTGTCTCTGCTAAAAATACAAAAATTAGCTGGGCATGGTGGCACACACTTGTAGTCCCAGCTACTTGGGAGGTTGAGGTAGGAGAATTGCTTAAACCCGGGAGATGGAGGTTGCAGTAAGCTGAGATTGCGCCACTGTACTCCAGCCTGGTGATAGAGCGAGACCGTCTCAAAAAAAAAAAAAAAAAAAAAAATTGGCCACATTTATTTGTCTCTGATTATAGAAAGTAGTATACGGTCTTACGGATTTTCTAAGCGGAAAGAACAAGGCAATATGATATTACTGCAAATGAGCTGGGTCTTATTTCTAAGTGGATTGCCAAATTATTTTCCTACCTGGATAGGGTAATGACAAAATTTTATGGAAATGTATCTCCTGTATTGTAATTTGACCATGTTTTGAGGTATACTTTCAATTTCTGGAGTTCTTACAAGGGCCTTGGAAATCATATCTTTTGATAGATGATGGAGAACAGAGAATGGATTGCCAAGAAATAATGGGGACAATATTGGAATAAGTTTGGAAGACAACAGGCAATCCCCCCAAAGTAATTTCCATATGTAACTTTCACAGCATAGATTTCTTACCACGTGCTACAGACAAAATAAAAACATGTGATGGTATTAATATTAAAAGCTTTTAAAGCAATTTTTATTAATGAAATTCAGCAGTATACCTTTGTTTCAAATGTCTTTCATGACTGAATAATATTTGGGTCAAAATCTGTTACATATGTATGATCAGTTTTCTAAGAAACGTAAGTTTCTTAGATCTATGTTGCAAAACTCTATTAAGAAAAGTAGAGGAACTATTTCTGCAGTAACTGCATTTTTGCACTAAAATCCTTTTTACCCAAATGTGTAGTTGGAAATGCTACAGTATAGTGAATAGAACGAACAAGAGATTTTTCTGTGATTTCTAAATAATTTCTTTATTTCATTAAGCTAACCTCTTTAAAATCACCTCGCAAATCACTGAGGTTTTTGCATATCTCTTGAAAAAATGTTTTTAGTATTATCTACTAAGGTGTGTACACACCCTGAGATATTTGAAAGATGTGCAGAGTCTGCCACAGTTCATTGTTGTGCAGAACAGTTCTGTGCTTTGCAGAATTGCTAGTGTCCCAGGCCATTTGTGCTCACCAAACATTGTGACAGCTATAACATGCTCCCAACATGTTTACACAACTTCCTCCAGGAGATGATACTCCCTATTGAGAATCTCTAGATTTGACAGAGGGAAATGGCACAGGCATTTCAGCCAGGCTGAAAAAGCTGGGTAAAGACTGAATTTGTTCTGCTCAGAGTTATAAAGTGAGTGTGGTTTAGCTGTTGTCCGAAGCGTGAAGAGAAAGATCAGATTCATTGATTGCTTCAACAAATGTTATCAAGTACCTACTGTGTTCCAGGTACTGTTTTGGCACTGTTCCCATATAAACTGTCTCCAGCATTTTCTACTTTGTTCTTTAAGCACCCGTTTGTAAAGAGTGCCAAAGGAGTGTCAATACTGCGAGACTTAATTAATGAAGCCATGGATGTGAAACTGAAACGCCAGGAATCCCAGCAGCGGGAAGTGGACCAGGACGATGAAGAAAACTCAGTGAGTGGCAGGCATTGCTGTAGGCCTCAGGCATTGATACTTGTTAGTTTATGATTGCCAAACCAGGTAAGATGAGTCGAAGGTATTGGATCAACTTGGAGCTGGAGACTCTTCCAGCCTAACTATGTCCTAACCTGGACCAAGGCATGCTAGAGGTTTGCTGTATCTGTGCTTGTTCTTTTCCCAGTGCTTTCTAAAGCACTTTTAAATTTCATTCTTTTGCCCCATATCTTTTACTCAATTTAACTTTTTATTTCAGAGAGAGAATGCTCAGGTCTGAGACTTGGCTTTTCGTGTCCTTTTGGGGAATCTGGGATCCATACTTACCATGTAGGTTTAACATTATAGACTTCCTCACAAACCTGAGATTACAAAGATGTTCACATGAGTTTCTTAGATCTGTGTTGCAAAACTCTATTAAGAAGAGTAGGGAAGGAATTCCTTTAGGGCTAGATACACTGCTTTCACATGGATAAATTTGTCTTCTTTGCTTAAGTAACAGTGCTTTCATTTCTAGAAGATGAGTAAGTATTAATACTTATGCATTAATACTTAATGCATAAGTATTAAATCCTGAAATATTTGCACTAAGATGAGTAGTAGTTATTCAGGAAACTCAAAGTCCTTTGTCAAATTAGCCCCAATTTGAGATTTTATCCTTTTACAGGAAGAAGATGAGATGGATTCTGGTACGATGGTTCGAGCAGTGGGTGATGAGACGGGCACTGTCCGAGTAGCCAGCACCATGACTGATGGAGCCAATACTATGATTGAGCATGATGACACGTTACCATCACAGCTGGGCACCATGGTGATCAATGCAGAGGATGAGGAAGAGGAAGGGACTATGAAGAGTAAGGCTTTGAGTAAATCACTGACTTCTCATACCAAGTATACATATTTCAGAGAAAATAGATTCTTATGGTTCATGTAGGCTTAGCTTTGAGTTCTTTCTTTTGTCACAACCAAAGGTGTGTAAACATTGGAGGTTTGTGATGGGGGCAGGAGGTTTGGCGGGGGTGGGAAACTGGCTTATGGAGTCAGAGGAAAGCATCAACAGTGAGAAAGGATTTTGCTTTTGAACCAGAGTAGCCACTTTCTCGTTGAGTGTTATCATTTTTTCTCTCCTTGCCTTGATCTTTGGAGGCAATCACATGCATTGTTTGATGCGTAATTCCTGTCAAGGTGTAATGACATTCTGAGTTATTTACTGTACATATATCATCAGTTTATTTTCATGACAGCCTGTGTCTAACCTAAGTTTAACAACACCGTCAGTCAATGAAAGATGACTGTACAAGTTTAAAAGTTCTATCTAGTTTCTTCTAGTTTAAACTAATCTGCTTCTTTCCATATCTGACTGATCATTTTTTGCCTGTGACTAGGCCTGACGCCTTGTGTTCGGCTCCTGTCTTAGAGTGAAATTCTGATGTCACTCAGTGCTCGTAGTGCTTTACATTTTATCCCCTAAACTCAAGATTAAAGCACCCTAAAAGTACTGCATTTGGTGATATTGTCAACTAAACGCCATGTACTAGATTGCCCTTCTCCTCCCCTCGTGTTTTAAAAGTAGCCAGTATGATTTATTAGGAGTGTTCATTTTGCAGTAATGAGCTGCTGACCTCTAGTTCTTTTCATTGACTCTGAGTGCTAAATCATCTACTTGTTTTAAAGGGTTTAATTATGTAGATGATTATAATCACCGTGTAATACAACTAGGCTGACCTGTTAGCATGTGTTGTGCATGCACGTGTTCAGGAATTCTGCCCATTTTTATTTAAAGAATTAATTTTTTTCCAAAATGTGATTTTCATAATTCAAATGGTAATTAATTCAATGAGTTGTTTATTCTTTTCAGTTTCCGAACTTGGATAGTTTTAGCATGTCTGATGAGAAGCATGCATCTTTTATTATAATCGTGAAGAGAACTATTTAAAAACCTAAGCAGTCACAGGCTGAGTAACATTAAATACAATTTATTCACAGTCTGTTGCAGGTTTTATAATTCAGTTTTGGATTACAGATTGACTGATTTGCCATTTATTTTGAGATTTTAAAAAATTCCTTATTGTTTTAGGAGTTACTTAAATTTATCCGTATGGAAAATTAAAACATACATACAGTTACACAGAATAATATCATGACCCCTATGGACCTATATCACCCACCTTCAGCAATGATCAACTCACTGCCCATCTTATTTCATCCCCACCTTACCAAAAAACAAATAGTAAACGCTTTGTAAAAGTATTCATTTTTAAGGCCATAAAAAACAGTGAGAGGAAGAAGGGGAATAAAAGATTCTTAAGGCAATACAGATTTCAAAGTCCTGATTTACTGGACATAGTATGACATCAGCGGTATTTTGGGTGAGATTTTTTTCTGACAATAACTCTAGAATATAGTAAAATGAATTAATTTAAAGCACATCTCAGTCATGTCATTTCTTTAAAATTGATTTTAAGTATTTATTTAAATTATTATTGTTTTTTTAACATACAGGGTTTTACTCTTTCCTAGGTTAGAGTACAGTAGGTGTGATCAGCTCATTGTAACCTTGATCTCCTGAGCTCAAGCTATCCTCCTACCTCAGTTTCCCAAGTAGCTGGGAGTATGTATAGGTGTGTCCAGCTAATTTTTTAATTTTTTGTAGAGACAGGGTCTTGTTGTGTTGCCAAGGCTGGTTTTGGACTCCTGGTCTCAAGTAATCAACCTGCCTTGGCCTCCCAAAGTGCTGGGATTAGAGATGTGAGCCACCTCTCCTGACCTGATTTAATATTTAACATTACGAGCCTGGGCTCAGATACTGACCTGCGTGGTGTTAGATAATTCACTTTCCTCCTGTGAGCCCCAGTGCCCTAATCAGTAAAATTAAATAAGTATTAAATTTGTTTGTTTTTATTGCCCCTTATAGCTCTAATTGTCAATACATTTATAAAAATTATATAATTAATGACAATAGAACTGAAATTTCCAGAGGTTAAAATTGGTGAAACTAGATAGACTTTGATTTAGTTCCTTATTTGAACCTCTTTGAAATGTTTATCCTTGGAAATTAAAATTATAATTGTTAAGGGAGGCTATGCATGTGTGGCAGTGAGTATGTGGGGTATGGGAACTCCTTACCTTCCTCTCAGTTTTGCTGTGAACCTAAAATTTCACTAAAAAGTCCTTCTTTTTTCAGACGGAGTCTCACTCTTGCCCAGGCTGGAGTGCGGTGGCATGATCTTGGCTCACTGCAACCTCTACCTCCTGGATTCAAGCGATTCTCTGCCTCAGCCTCCTGAGTAGCTGGGACTACAGGTGCATGCCACCACAGCTGGCTAATTTTTTTGTATTTTTAGTAGAGATGGGGTTTCGCCATGTTGGCCAGGTTGGTCTCAAACTCCTGACCTCAGATGATCTGCCTGCCTCAGCTTCTCAAAGTGTTGGGATTACAGGTGTGAGGCACAGTGCCTGGCCTCTAAAAAAGTCTTTAAAAAAAATTATAACCGTTGGCTGGTCCGAGTGTGGTGGTGTTTACAATTATTGATCACAACTAGTTTTTTTTTGTTTTTTTTCTTGAGATGAAGTTTTGCTTGGTCACCCAGGCTGGAGTGCAGTGGTGCGATCTCAGCTCACTGCAACCTTTGCCTCCTGAGTTCAAGTGATTCTCCTGCCTCAGCCTCCTGTATAGCTGGGATTACAGGTGTGTGCCACCATGCCCAGGTAATTTTTGTATTTTTGGTAGAGATGGAGTTTCACCATGTTGGCCAGCCTGGTCTCAACCTCCTGACCTCAAGTGATCCAACCACTTTGGATCTCAAAGTCCTGGGATTGTAGTTGTGAGCCACTGCGCCTGGCCACAACCAGTTTTTTCTTTGTTTTTCTCACTACCACTGTTTCACTTGATTAGCCCTAAAAAGAAAAAAAAATCATCTTTTAAGAAGTGCCTGTTCATGTTCTTTGCTCACTTTTTAATGGGGTTGTTTGTATTTTCTTATAAATTTGTTTCAGTTCCTTGTAGATTCTGGATATTAGACCTTTGTCAGATGGGTAGATTGCAAAAGTTTTTTCTCATTCTGTAGGTTATCTGTTCATTTTGATGATAGTTTCTTTTGCTGTGCAGAGACTCTTTAGTTTAATTAGATCCATTTGTCAATTTTTGCTTTTGTTGCAATTGCTTTTGATATTTTTGTCATGAAATCTTTTTTTTCTCCTTTCCTTCTGTTTGATTGATTGAATCCTCACCCCCATCACTTCCTTTCTCTTCCCCTAAATCCTCTCTCCCCACTCTCTTCTACCAGCTGGCAAAGTGTATGCATAATTATGTGCTTACTTAAATTTCTACTTTCCTAATAAATGTATCCAAAGTTAATCAGTATCTCTATCCTGTTCCTGAATAAGAAAAAGAATTTAAGATATTTTGCCTTTTTTTCAAACTGCCTCTCCCGTATTTTGTTGTTATTGTGTATTGCTTTGGTTTCACCAGGTTTTTAAAAACATTAGCTACTATAATCATTATTTAGAGTCAATACAATTTATGAATATAGTGAGCTACTAATATGTTTGTTTACCTTTGCTTCTTTTAGCTTATGCTTTATCTTCTGGGCTAATTTTTCTTGTTCTCCTTTCAGTAGGGTATAATGGGTAGCAAACTTTTATAATTTTTATGGCTAATAAAAGTCTTATTTTTCTCTTTTTTGAATATAGTTTACCTAGACATAGATTTCTAAGTTGACTCTTATTTTCTCTTTGTACTTTTAAGGGATCATTTTGATATTTTCTGATGTCTATTCGTGGTGATGGAAGTTCTGTTATCAATCTTGTTCTTTTGTAGATAATTTGACCTTTCTCTCTCTTTTTTTTTAATTTTCCTGAATCTTTTCTGTTTTAACTTATTGTCTCTACGTTGGACTTTTTTTCTCTTCTGATTCTGCTTCTGGCTCTATACTTTTCAGTCTACAAACCCAAGACTTTATTCAGTTTTGGAAAATTCTCTTTGGTTTCTCTTTTTTCTTCTCCTTTTTTCTGTTTCATTTCTTTCATTTTTTTTGAAATGTGGTTTTGCCATGTTGCCCAGGCTGGTCTTGAACTCCTGGGCTCAAGTCATCTTCCCACCTCAGTTTCCCAAGCAGCTGGGACTACAGGTGCATTCCACTGCTATGGGCTTGTTTTACAAATTTTTTCTCTTTATCTCTTTGAACATTTTTATTTCCCTTTTAAAAAATTATCTTTCAGATCAAGCTATTATCTTGTGTTCTTTGGGTCTAATTTCTGCTATTTATTGTGTCTGTTATCTCTCATGCTGTTATATTTTTTCTTTTGCATTGTAATTTTTGTTTTTGAGCTTATCTTTAGTGAGAATTATTTTGCTTGGAGATCCTTTGTATTCCTTGTGTTATACAGGCATCCCTAGGGCTCTATGGGGTATTTCTTTCTAGAGCAGTCTTTAGATTATTTCTCAATTCCACATTGTACTTGTGGTGTACAGCCAAGGGGATTGTATTTCTAGAAGCTGATTTTTTCTACCTCTTACCTACTTAAGCAGAAGCCATTTCTAAGCCGCCATCTTAAGCTTCTGGGTAGTGTTGTCCTGGCTCCTATCTTTATACTGGGAATTGAGTTCTGGCTTCCCCCTTTACAGGTATGTTTTTCCTTCTGCCTTATCCTGATTGCCATTTACACATCAGCCTTAAAGCTAAAAGTCCTTGTGATTTGGTTTTTCCAGTAGGCCACTCAGCTCAGTGCTGTGGGTTTCTTTCCTGCTTTTGGCATCTGAAAGTTTTCCTTTTCTGGTTCTGAGTGCTATGGGTTGTTGTTTGTTTGTTTTTTAAGTCTTGAATTTCTGTGTGTTTATAACAGGAGGGGAGGCCTTAGCACTTCAGCTCATTCCATTAACTGTCTACAGAGATGGTGTTTCTCCATTTTCTCTATAAAGGAACAGGTTCAGAGAGATTGTTAACTTGTTCAAGGTCACATGGCTAGTAAGTGGTGGAGCTGGAAATTGAAAGCACTTCATAGTCTATGCTCTCTTCATTCCACAGAGCTTCTGATTTGTTTTGGTTGCCTATGATATTAATAGGCATTAGAGCCATAATAGAAAACTCATCACAGTTATGGTGATTCTGCTACTGTCTTTCAGTGAGATTCAGGGATGGCTTTTGTTTGTTTGAAACAATTATTTATTCATTTATTTATTTTAAAAATTTCTACTTTTATTTTACAAACAGGGGGTATATGTGCAGGTTTGATACTTGAGTATATTATCCCCAGGTAATGAGTATAGTACCCAATAGGTAGTTTTTCAGTCCTTTTTCTTCTTCTCCCCTCTCTTCCTCTCCCCTGTAGTAGTCTGCAATGTCTGTTATTCTCATGTTTATATCCTTGTGTACCCAGTGTTTAGCTCCCACTAAGTGAAAAATGAGATATTTGGTTTTCTGTTTCTGTCTTAGTTTGCTTAGAATTATGGCCTCCAACTCCATCCATGTTGCTGAAAAGGACATAATTGCAGTTTTTTTTTTTTTTTTTTTTTTTGGCTGCATAGTAGTCCATGGGTGGCTGCATAGTATTAGTATTCCATGGTATATATGTGCTGTGTTTTCTTTATCCAGTCCACTATGGATGGGCACCTAGGTTGATTCCATGTCTTTGCTATTGTGAATAAGGCAGTGGTAAACTCGTATCACATGAGTGCATGTGCATTTTTGGTAGAATGATTTATTTTCCTTTGGGTATATAGCCAGTCATTGGATTTCTGGGTTGAATGGTACTCTGTTTTAAGTTCTTTGAGAAATTAGCGAACTGCTTTTCACGGTGGCTGAACTAACTTACATTCCTAGCAACAGTATATAACCATTCCTTTTTTTCCACAGCCTCACCAGCATCTGTTGTTTTCTGACTTTTTTTTATTAATAGCCATTCTGACTGGCATGAGATGATATCTATCTCATTGCGGTTTGGATTTGGATTTCTCTGATGATTAGTGATGCTGAACATTTTTTCATGTGTTGTTGACCACTTGCGTGTCTTCTTTTGAGGAGTGTCTGTTCATGCCCTTTGCCCATTTTTTTAATGGAATTGTTTTTTGCTTGTTGATTTTTCTAAGTTTTTTATAGATTCTGGACATTAGACATTGAATGTATAGTTTGGGAATATTTTCTTCCATTCTGCAGATTGTTTACATTGTTGTTAGTTTCCTTTGCTGCACAGAGACTCTTTAGTTTAATTAGGTCCCAACTTGTCAATTTTTGTTCTTGTTACAATTGCTTTTGAAGACTTAGCGAAAAACTTTTTGCCAGGGCCAATGTTGAGAAGGGTGTTGCCTAGGTTTTCTTTTTGGATTTTTGTAGTTTGAGGTCTTAACATTTACATCTTTAATTCATCTTTAGTTAATTTTTATATATGGTGAAAGGTAAGGATCCGCTTTCAATCTTCTGCATATGGCTAGTCAGTTATCCCAGTACCATTTATTAAACAGGGTGTCCTTTACCCATTGCTTGTTTTTGTTGGCCTTGTCGGAGATCAGATGGTTGTAGGTGTGCAGCTTTATTGCTGAGTGTCCTGTTCTGTTCCATTGGTCTATGTGTGTTTTTGTACCAGTACCAGAATAGCATTCTGATTACTATAGTTGTACAGTGTGAAGTCAGATAGTGCAGTGCTTCTGGCTTTGTTCTTTTTGCTTAGGATTGCTTTGAGTATTTGGGCTCTTTTTGGGTTCTCTCTCTGAGTATTTGGGTTCCATATAAATTTTAGAATTTTTTTTCTAATTCCGTGAATAATGCCATTGGTAATTTTATAGGAATAGTATATAATCTGTAAATTGCTTCAGACAGTATACCCATTTTAATTATATTAAATCTTTCTAACTGTGAGCATACAACGCTTTTACATTTATTTGTGTTGTCTTTGATTTCTTTCAGCAGTGTTTTGTAGTCTCATGCAGATCCTTCACTTCCTTGGTTACCTGCATTTTTTAGATATTTCATTTTCTTCGTGGCTATTGTAAGTAGGATTGTGTTCTTGATTTCACTGTCAGCCTGACTATTGTTGGTGTATAGAAACGCTACTGATTTTTGTACATTTTTTTATCCTGAAACTTTACTAAAGGGGCTTATCAATTCTAGTAGCCTTTTGACAGAGTCTTTAGGACTTTCTAAGTTTAGAATCATATTGTCAGTGAAGAGAGAGTGTTTGACTTCTTTTCCTCTTTGAGTGCATTTTATTTCTTTCTTTTGCTGATTGCTCTGACAAGGACTTCTCAATTATTTATTATATGTAACTTAATAGGATAGATGTTATAACTGCTAATAATAATTATTAGTGATTAGGCACTTAATATATCACACACTGTGCTTTATCCTTTAAGCATTTCACATATTTTAATCATTACAACCATGCTGTGTGGTAAACAGAACCACTCCCTGTTTAATAGCAGTTGAAAATCAATTGCAGAGATTAAGTAACATGCTTGTGATTATATAATGAGTAATAGAAAAGCCAAAATTTGAACCCAGATATGTTTGATTTAGAGGTTATGTTCTCAGTCATTAGATTATACTACTTCTAGCAGAGCCCCTTTATCAAGTGTTGGGAGCCAGGACTAAGGCTTATGTTACAGATCATATGTTGGTAAGTCTCAGCTTGTAGTAATGTACTCCTTGCTGGTTGTTTCAATAACCAGTTCCTCTACATATGCCCCCAGGATTTCCAGAAGGAAAGGATAGTTTTCAAAGGGGGCATGCCTCTGATAAACCAATGATGTTGTTATCTCTGAGGGAATTTGTTTTGGATGTATGTATCTAAATCTACAGAAAGGAGTCCAATTGCAGTTGGAGGGAAAGGATTAAGGTGGGGTGGGATTTGATTGTTTTTAAGCGACTTCAAACATAACTCATAAGAATGAAAGAGGCAAACCATGGCCCACATTACTTTGAAACCTCTGTCTGGATAAAATATTAGATTGGGGATTTTGGAAGGCTTCTTCTATTTTTCTAGATATGTTCTTGTTTTTGTTGTTGTTTTTGTTTTTGAATAAGGGCTCTAGAATAACCCTGTTTACCTCCCCGAACAGCAGGGCACATTATTGAAGTGACATGACAGGGTCTGTGTCCCTGTTAGGAACATTGTGCTTTCTCTGGGCCAGCAGAGGGAGCTCTGTAACAAGTTAATGGGTTATAATTGTGTTCTCATTTGAATTCACAAATCCCCTTCATATAAAGGTAGGCTTTATTCTAGAACAGACCGTTATTTATTTTTAAGTGTATTTTAAGTAACCACAGCGACACACTAGGGCAATGTCTTTATTTTATTTAGTTGGCAGATTGGATACCTCATACTTGGCGAAGTTCAAATAAGAAGTCAGCCAAAACATCTCAAAATAGTAACTTTTTCTCTCCCTTCCCAGATTTCTCAGTGTACTTGACACAATTGGTATTCTTTTGCTGTGGCATGGTACCATGCATATAGTTTTTAAACTGTAATCAGCTAAAGTGGCCTTATTTGAGTAATTGAATAAATTTTAAAACTAATAATTCTTGTGTAGAACTGACTTGAAAGTTATTTTATGTATCAAATAAATATTAATAATGATATTTTAAAGCTTTTGTCACCTGGTGTCTTCAGTTTTAACTTTACTTATTTTTATGTTGACTACATAAAACTCTCATGCTTTCTTTGGGAATAACCTTTGCCCTTTTTCCTTTTTTTAAAAAATTGATTTGCAGCCTTTCTTTATATTTTGAGTACTACTTTTTTGCCAGTTATGTACATTGTAAATAGTTTCTCCTAGCTTGTGCCTCATGCTTTTAACTTTGCTGAGTTTTTCTTAGCGACTTTCATGAAGTTACATTTATCTAAGTTTTTTTAAACAGTTATGCTTTTTGTGTTATCTTTAAGAAATTGTTTGTGACACAGATGTCTGAAAAATAAGTCAATTTTTTTTTTCTAAAAGTTATAAAGTTTACTGTTCACAATTAGAACTTTCTTTAATATATCAGGAATTTGGCCGGGTGTGGTGGCTTATGCCTATAATCCTAGCATTTTGGGAGGCTGAGGTGGGTGGATCATCTGAGGTCAGGAGTTCAAGACCACCCTGGCTAACATGGTGAAAACCTGTCTCTACTAAAAATACAAAAATTAGCTGGGTGTGGTGGTGCAAGTCTATAGTTCCAGCTACTTGGGAGGCTGAGGCAGGAGAATCGCTTGAACCCAGGAGATAGAGTTTGCAGTGAGCCAAGATCGTGTCACTGCACTCCAGCCTGGGCAACAGAGTGAGATGCTGTCTCAAAATATATATATATATATATATATATATATATATATATATATATATATATTTTAAGTCAAATTGTTGGGAACCAGGACTAAGGCTTATGTTATAGTAAATTACAGTAAAAGTGTATGTGTATATATGTATACACACCCACACGCACAGGCACATACATATATTCCTGATATACATTAGGAATTTGTTTTTGTTTGCAATATGAGCTATAGTAGTCTGTTTTATTTTTTCCGTCTGAAAGACTTGCTTTCTCCTTCTATTTAGGTCTTTGATCCTATCACCTTCTCAATCCTTCTTTGACCATTTATCTACAATAGATTTCCCATCCCCTCCTTGTTTTTCTTTTTATCACAGATTACTTCTTGAAATTTATATCAATATTCTCCCATATAATTTTTTTTTTTTTTTTCCTGAGACAGAGTCTCATTCTGTCACCAGGCTGGAGTGCAGTGGCTCAATCTCGGCTCACTACAATCTCTGCCCTCTGGGTTCAAGCAGTTCCTCTGCCTCAGCCTCCTGAGTAGCTAGGACTATAGGCGTGGGCCGCCACGCCCGGCTAATTTTTTGTATTTTAGTATAGACAGGGTTTCACCATGTTGGCCAAGATGGTCTTGATATCTTGACCTTGTGATCCACCCACCTCAGCCTCCCAGAGTGTTGGGATTATAGGTGTGAGCCACTGCACCCATCCTCTCCCATATAAATTTTAGGATTAGCATATACAATTTTATAAAATACTACTGGAATTTTGACTTAATTGCATTGGATACATAGATTAATTAGGCAGAATTGCCGTCTCTGTATTAATTCTATGCATGAACATGGTTTATCTTTCGATCCGTTTGGTCTATCTTTTATATTCTTAGATAATTTTGTAATTGTATCCACAAAGATGTTGCAGGGCTTTTTGTTAAATTTATTTTTAGGTACTTATTTGTTGCTATTACAAATGGCATAGTTTAGAAAATTTTTGTTTCTAACATTTTTTTTCCATAGGCAAGTACTGTAGATATTTATGGATTGCTTTATTCATTGTAACAGGTTTTCTGGAGATTTTCTTTTTAAAAAAATGGAGACAGTCCTATTGTCTGTCAATTATGATTATAGTTTTCTTCTTCTTCTTCTTCTTTTTTTTTTTTGGAGACACTGTCTTACGCTGGAATGCCGTGCCGCAATCCTAGCCCACTACAGCCTTGAGTTCCTGGGCCGAAGCAATCCTCTTGCCTCAGCCACCTGAGTAGCTGGGACCACAGGCATGTGCCATCACACCCATGAATTTTTTTTTTTTTTGTAGAGATGGGATCTCCCTGTGTTGCTCAGGCTGGTCTGGAACTTCTGGGTGAAGGTAATCCTCTCTCCTTGGCCTCCCAAAGTACTGGGATTACAGGTGTGAACTGCCAAACCTGGCCAAGGTTTTTTTTTTTTTTCTTAAGATGTCCTATACATTGTTGCATAGTAGAGCTGGTAGTGGGAGTTCTTGTCTTGCTGCTCACTTTAAAGTCTTGGAATTTTTTAACATCGAATCTGATTTTGCAGCAGAATTTGGTTGATACCCCTTACTAGGCTAAATAAGTTTTGGTCTATTTTTAGTTTAAGAGGTTTTACTTAAAAAAATTTCTTTAATTGATGTTGTTTTGTTGTTTTAAAAATTTGAATACTTAGCTTTTTTTTTTTTTTTGAGACTCTGTTGCCCAGGCTGGAGTGCGGTGGCGTGATCTCAGCTCACTGCAACCTCTGCCTTCCTGGTTTAAGCGATTCTTCTGCCTCACCCTCTCTAGTAGCTTGGGACTACAGGCGCATGTCACCACACCTGGCTATTTTTTTTGTATTTTTTTTAGTAGAAGCAGGGTTTCACCATAGTGGCCAGGCTGGTCTCGAACTCCGAACCTTGTGATACACCCACTTCAGCCTCCCAAAGTGCTGGGATTACAGGCGTGAGCCACCACACCTGACCTGAATACTTAGCTTTTAAATTTTCTTGCTTACTAATACATTCAATTAACATTGTAACTTTTTCTTTTAGTTCTGTTTTAGCTATATTCCATACATTTTCATATGTGGTATGTTGTAAATATTTTCTTCCAATGTGTGGTGATTGTGCTATACACATTTATTTTTTAACCCATGAATTATTCAAAAGTGTTTTTTAATAGCTAATGTATGATTTTTATAAACTGCTTATTTTAAATTTCTAATTTAGAGAATTGCAGTTGAAGAATGTGATCTGTGCTATATCAGTTCTTGGTTGTTTTTTGAGACATTTGTGGCCTAGCATGTTATTAATTTTTATTAAATGTGTTTTGTGTGCCTTAGAAAGAATGTATTTTCTAATTGTTTGGTGCAGGAATCCACATTATTAGCAATCAGTTGCTAACTGTCTATTCTTTACCAATTTTTGATACTTGATCTTTTAGTTTCTGAAGGAGATTTGTTAAAATTGTCACTGTGTGGTTGTGGATTTGTTTAATTTTGGTATTATTAATGTATGTTATCCAAAGTAATATGTTGGTGGCACTGAATACCATTGGTAGTACTGTGAAAATGATGGAATTTTGTACATATTTTCCGTGTTTTATATTAAATTACATATTTTCTTTTTCTTTTATCTTACTATGCAGAAAAATAGTTTCACCATTATCTATTTTCAAACAAACTTTTTTTTTAAAGGAGGAGAATTTCTTCTGTGTTTTAGTTGATCATTATGAAATAGGATGTTAATATTTAGAGCTAAAATGAAAAGGGCCTGGGTGCAGTGGCTCATGCCTGTAATCCCAGCACTTTGAGAGGCCAAGGTGGGTGGATCACTTGAGGTCAGGAGTTCAAGACCATCCTGACAAACATGGCGAAACCCCATCTCTACTAAAAATACAAAAAATTAGCTGGGCATGGTGGTACATACCTGCAATCCCAGCTACTCAGAAAGCTGAGGCAGGTGAATCACTTGAACCTGGGAGGCGGAGGTTGCAGTGGGCTGAGATCATGCCACTACGCTTCATCCTGGGTGATAGAGCAAGACTCTGTCACAAAAATAAATAAAATAAAATAAAATGAAAAGAATTAATTCTATACTTGACATAGAAAGAATCCAAACTTTCAAAACATTATTAAATTTTTAAAAAGTAAATTATGTTCAAAAACAAAAATATATATATATTTTTAGAGGGAGAGATAACAAAAACATTTTGGAGCCACTGAAGTAGCTTGATTTGCCCAGATTATAGCTTAGCAGTTAAATGCTTTTGTCCCTTGTGAGAAAATGACATGCCAAAGGATGGCCATTTGTCATCTAATGTACCCATCCACTAAAGATTTGACATGTAGCGGTTCTCCCTCTTAGGATACATTGGCGATGTCATGGTTTTCTCATCCTTACCACATTCCCAAGAGATGCATAGCCCTGGTCACCCCTCTTCATCTCCAGGCTTAATAGGTCAATGGGAGGCAGAATTTGGATTACTAATTTAAAGTGTTTCCCCTGACTCAAGCCTTCAAATTAGGTTCAGTGAATTGAAGGGAGTGAGTTGATGATACCTCTTTAAAATTTGTACTTAGTTCATAAGATTCTAATTTTTCTTCTAGAGCAACAGCCACATTAATCTCTTTGAAATAGAATTTGAAAGCATAATGACATAAGTTAGGGCAACTCAGAAACATGCTTTAGTTAAATTACTGAGACAGTATTATGTGGTAAAAACATTGTGTTTATAGTTCCTCAGAAAGTCCTCAGTTTCATGAAGGCACCTAGTGTTGCTGTGAGTTTTCTCATGTTGAAATCAGGTGAACGGCCAGTAAAATCATTGTCAAAGCGATTTTACTTCAGCACCGCCCATCAGATACTGATTTTGGAGCTGCATAAGATAGAAATTCTTGACTCAGAGCCTATTTTCTTTCCATCTGCAGTTTGAAAGGGGTTGTTAGAACATTGCCTCCCTTGTGTGTTATCTGTCTTATTCTCTGTGACTCAGATGATGGCATTTGCAAGTACAGTAATTAGGACATAAAGTACTGCAAGTATTTTAACACTTCTTTTACCACAGTAGCCTCACTGTCCAATTTCTAATCGCTTCAGGATTTAAACATCTATCATCAGAGTATTGTGTTCATGTATGCTTGTCACTCATGGTTAGCATCATATGAGAGTTTCAGATAGCATAAGTGCAGTTATGCACCCCAAAACTAAAGCTTAAAACATTTGGTTTTTGTTAGAACCCTATCTCTGAGTAAGGGCAAGGGAAGGACAAAGATTAGCGGAGTCAACGTTGATTTTTAGAATCAGAGTCTTTGGCTTGAAACTTTGCTTAGGGTCTTATAGACCATGTCACCTTAGTCAAGTCCTTTCCTTTTTGAACCTCAGTTTCCTAGTCTGAAAAAAAATGGGGTACAAAAATTCCTATTTTGTAGTTTTGTTGAGATATGAGATTATGTATATAAAATATTTAGTGTGTAAATGCTCAGAAATGGTATTAAAATGAGTCTTTTAATGTATGAGGGTGTTTTTTTCATTGGACCTAAACATTTCTTCAACCAGTACTACTTTTCTTCATCCTAACTCGTTTTCTCTTGAAAGTTATGCTTTAGTTTTACTCTTGGTATTAATGGTGTTTTGTAAGTGCCACCCCAAGAATGCTTGAGTGCTGGCATGAACGTAGTTGAGCTAAAGGAAGGTCATTTGTCAGTTTCAGTGACATTTTACCATTGCGCCAAGAAGAGAGAGGGAGCCTCTATGTGTGTCTCTGTGTGTGGTGTTTGTGTGTGTGTGTGTGTGTGTGCGTGCGTGCATGTATGTGTGTTTGTGTGTTTTAAATTCCTTGGCCGTAAGATGATACATGTTTTTAAAATCTGTTAAATAGCTCAGAATACAAGATGACAGATTTTAAAGAGAGCCAGACTTTAGATACACATGAGCCTTCTTTTGTAAAGTTTCAGCCTCTTATCTTAATACAGCGGAATTTATTACCAACTGGGTTTTTTTTCCATCCCTGAAAGATAATCGTGGTGGTTCACTGTGCATTTTATCAGTTGCTCCCTCATGGGTGAGATTTACAATAGAAGAGCAGACATCTTGGTACTTAGATTTTTCTCACAGTTTTAAAAATAATTCAAGGTTGTTCTGCCAGAATGGAGACCAAATCCTAATTGTTTGTGCAGTTTTTCTTATTGTATCCAGATGTTGGGCCCACTTTTATCTTTGGAAACCATTAGTAGTCTTGATTCTTTTGAGATCAGCCAAAAAGCACAGACTCCTGGTGCCTGAAAATTCATTCAGAACACTCTGCCAGACCACATTTTAGGATATGAAAATACCAGATCTCAGTGTGACTTGGGTGAAGGGCTCAAGACCTATGTATTTTGAAAGATAGCTGCTCTGGTATAGTTATATTGGCAAAAGGAGAGCCAAGAACAGCCATGGGGGAAACACATTTGTTTCAAGAGAGGGCAGTGGCATAATGGTAATGAAGAACAAAGGAAAGTGAATCACAAAAGATATTCTTTGGTCCTTAAGCCTAAGAGGCAGATAAATCTTTGTGGATCAGTTAGTGGAATATAGTATTTCTGTGGTGCTTTAAGCTTGCTGTTCTGAACTTCTTTTGTTCAGCAAGAAAATGGAGATACATTTTAAAATATCAATTTAAGTGGACCTATAAAGAAAAAGCAGATGATTCTTTTCAAATATTTATGCTTTAGAAATATCAACTTGGAATCAGTATTTGTTAAAAATGAATATTTAATGCCAACCAAGAAGCATTTATTAGATAGGCACTATGTGTCATTAATATGTGGAGTACAGAAACAAAATGAAACATTCACTGCTATCAGGAACTTATAGATTAAAAGGGGAAGATGACATTTGTCATTATCATTATCTAATACTTATGGCGTGTGTACAGCACTAATTGTTCTTTCTAATTCCTTATGTATAGATCATTACCCTAGGTGCTTCAAATAATAGTATTTGATAATGGTGCAACTTAGTAGAAAGGACCTCTACATAGGAAGGTAATGAAATACTAAAGACCAATGCTAGGTAAGTGGTATAGAAAAATGTTAAAGAATTTGTGAAAAGAAAGGCAAGGACTCAGATATGCAGGAAGGCTGGGGAAGAATGTTAAAGGCAGGTGCCAAGTCAGAAGGGTAGTTACGTGTTTTCAGTATTCGGTTGGCTGAAGCAGATGTGGGTGTTAACTGGATTTTGGAAGACCTTGAATTCCAAAGTAAGGAGTTTGATTCTGTTGTTAATAGGGTATCTGAAGACACTTTGACTAGGAAAGTGATAAAATGGAGTTTCAAAAGACTGTAAAGGGTGAGACCAATTAGGAAATCTTGCGAGAAACAAGATGTGGACCATTTTCACCTGTGAACTTTAAAAAATCTTTTTTAGATGTGCTGCCTCTATAGCTCATTAGTAACCCTTTGAATTTTGGATTTAGATCCCTTTGAATTGATATATTTCAGTTCACCAGAATTAAAACAGCTAGAGCACCATTGCCCAGAAATTAAGTCAATTCATATAGAGGCAATTACCAAAAATGCTTAACTGGAAGAGTTATTCTGGGCTCCAGGAATGCTTATAACTTATGATTCCAGCAATTCTTAGTGGTTTCAAAGGACATTTAAAGGAATATTTATGGCCATACACAGCTACTTGGATAATGACCAGTGTAATTAAATGAGCTGATACATGTAAGGCACTTAAGTGCCTGGTAACAAAAACAAAATCCAAAACCACACACTCATAACAAATGTTAGAAAAAAGCAAACAAACGCTGTGATAAGAATTGCACATTAAGGCATATTATTCCAAGCCAGAGGAAAACATTTGCAGGATTACCAGAGTTTTTTCCCTGCAAATATTCATGCATGAAACAGAAAAAAAGGCAGGCTCTGCCCAGTTCTCTAGTTTGCACAGAATTAATTACGATTTAAGTAGAAAAGATTCATTGTAGGAATTAAAGAAATAGTAGGTTGACCATTGTGGTTTACTTAGTGACAGTCTGGAAAATAAAGGCTTGAAATTGAAGGTCATAAAGTTTAAGGTCTTGTAGATGGTCATTCCAGTGGAACAGTGGGCTTCAGTCTTTGGTCATGCTCCTTTCCAGGTTACTACCCAAGCATTTTGTTTTAGTTCGTATGAATCCTGAAATAAGAGCAAAGAGTAAAGGAAGGGTGTCTTGCTGCTTTAAAAAAATGAGTTACTGACATATAATTTATATACTATACAATTTATTAAAGTGTGCAGTTTAATGATTTTTAGTTTATTCACAGCGTTGTGCAACCATCACCACAATCTAATTTTTAAAGTTCTACTTTTTTTTTTTTCTAATTTGGAGACAGGATCTTGCTTTGTTGCCCAAGCTGAAGTGCAGTGGCATGATCATAGCTTACTGCAGTCTTGAACTGGGCTCAAGTGATCCTTCTGTCTCAGCCTCCTGAATAGTTGGGACTACAGGTGTGAACCACTATGCCCTGCTAATTAAAAAAAAATTTTTTTTTTGTAGGGACAGTGTCTCACTATGTTGCTCAGGCTAGTCTTGAATTCCTGGCCTCAAGCCATCCTCCTTCCTTTGCCACCTGAAGTGCTGGTATTACAGGCATGAGCCACCATGCCTGGCCACTATTTTTAAATTGAGATATAATTTATATGTCATAAAATTTGCCATTTTAAAGCATAGAATTCGGTGATTTTTGGGGATGCTAACAAGGTGTGGTAACTTTAAGCACTATTAAATTCCAGACATTTTTATCATCCCCTCAAAAAACTTTAATCCTGTTAGTAGTCACTTCTCATTCTCCTCTCACCCCCAGGCAACCATTAATCTACTTTCTGTCTCTATAGATTTGCCTTTTTTGGACATTTTATGTAAATGGAATAATATAATATATGGCCTTTTGTGAATGGCTTTCATTTTGCATAATATTTTTGAGGTTTATCCATGTTATATAGCATGTATCAATATTTCTTTTTGTTGCTGAATAATATTCCACTGCATGTGTGTACTGCATTTTGTTTATCTGTTCAGCAGCTGATGAACATTTGGGTTTTTTGGTTCCTTCTGCTTTTATGTAGCATTTTTCAAAGAAAAATAATCGGAAAATAGTCACTTATGAATTCACTTCTTTGTCTGTAGGCTTAGATAGATTGTTCATTTAGTTTGACAAATGCTGCTTACAAAGAAAAATAGGCCAGTCTTAGTGTAAGAATTCATGCATTTCTTCCATCAGATAAAGGAAGCAGAGCAAGATGTGGCTATTTTCAGGCTTCATTTGTCTGTTCGGTCCATTCTTCCTATAGCTTTAGGTTTCTTGTGTTATCATTGAATTGAACATTTTTATTTCTTGGGATGCATCTGAAAAATACACTAGCTCAAGTTAAAACAAAAACCCATCAGCCAGCTGAAGCCCTGGGGGACAGCATGGCCTTTAATCAGCTTGGATGATTCTCTCATGGTTTTCAACCTAACAGGCTGCTGTCCAACACACTTGATCATCTGTCTAGCTAAAGGGTGCTGAAAGAAAAGTTTAAAGATAAGGTTACTGGAAAAATTACATTTCCCCACTCTTTCTGCACTTAGCTTAATGGCAGTTCTAACCATGTGAAGAATCTTTATTTTGATTTTAGAGACTGTACAGTATGAGATGTAGCTCACTAAACTTAAAACCTGACATTTGGCATTCAAACCCCATCCTTGTTGGTTACTAGCTTTGAAATCTCCTGCGAATTTCTCATTTTGAAAAGGAGCAAAATAACACATGTCTTAAAAGATTCTTTGAGGATTAAGTGATATAGTACATTTTCTGGCGCTTGGTAGATGCCTAGTAAGTGTAAGGCTTTTTCCCTCTTCTGCTTTATATGGTGGTCATGCAGTTTGGATGAGACCATCATGTGAAAGCACCTAGCAGAAAGCCTGAAATTTGGAAGGTATTTAGCAAATGTTAGTTGAATTCGAACCTAGGTTTCCAAAGAA
The DNA here is from genome assembly GCF_001604975.1 of Cebus imitator. Taxonomy (NCBI): domain Eukaryota; kingdom Metazoa; phylum Chordata; class Mammalia; order Primates; family Cebidae; genus Cebus; species Cebus imitator. Next base: position 959,147 of record NW_016107447.1, read on the forward strand.
TAGAACTCTTTTTGTAGATTTAGGGGTGTATGTTTGTGTGTGTGTGTGTGTGTGTGTGTGTGTGTGTGTGTGTGTGTGTGTGTGTATGTGTTTGTGTGTGAGAAACTGAAACTATCAGTTAGGTTTTGGTGCATATCAAACCACCCTAAAGTTGGGTGGCTTAAATTAGCCATTTTATTTAACTTGTTTCATGATTCTGTAGGTTGGCAATTAGGTTAAACTCAGGTAGGCAGGCATTTCTGGTCTGGGCCGATTAGCTCTGCTCTGTGGTCAGCTGATGCAATAACAGCTGGGGATGGCTGATTTATTTCTTGAGACATTTGTTGACTTGGGCCTCTTCACATAGTATTTCACCATCTAGCTGGCTCAATCAGGTTTATTTACATTATAGTAAAATGTACAAGAAGTTTTTTTCTTTTTGAGACAGGGTCTTGCTTTGTTACCCAGACTGGAGGGCAGCTGTGTGATCATAACTAACTGCAACCTTGACCTCCTGGGCTCAAGTGATCCTCCTGCCTCAGCCTCCCAAATATTTGAGACCACAGGTGCATGCCACCACACCTGGTTAATTTTTTTAAAAAAATTATTATTTGTAGAGACCAGGTCTTGCTTTATTGCTCAGGCTGGTCTTGAACTCCTGGGCTTAAGCAGTCCTCCCACCTTGGCCTCCAAAGTGCTGGGATTATAAGCATGAGCCGCCATGCCCAGCCTACACAAGAACTTTTAAGTCCCTTCTTGCCATACATTTGCTATTGTCTCAATGACCAAAGCAAGTTAGATAGCCAGGTCCAGAGTCATTGTGAGAGGACATAAGGTAAGGACGAAGATACCAGGAGGATATGTTGTGGTCATTTTAAAAAACAATTTATCTTAGATACCAATTATGATAGGAATGCAAATCTGTTTACTGAGAATTATTATCAGTCTATAAAATCAGATTTAGAACAAGTGCTGCAATTTAATGACAGCATTACTAAGAAAATATTGGTCACAGTAGGAATGCTGTCTCCTTCATATAAACTCAGTATGCCAGTGAAGCATTCTCACACATAAAGAAATAACCATTATGGTGGAGGCATTTAATTTTTGGAATCACTAAAACAAGAATCACTAACTATTTTTGAATGTCTGCTGTTTCTTGCAGCTAAGGTGGCTTCCTCTATCAGTCAGTTTGATTTTTCACTTTAGTTCTGTAAAATGTTATTATCATCTACATCTCTAGATGATATCTTTATTACAGTTTGAGTCACCTCTTCCATCTGTTAAAACACCAGCAACAAAAAATCCAAAGAATCGGAGATATTCTTGTCACTAAAATATTTGTTGAGTCTTAACAATTTTTCAGCTTGGTTTTTGCTTTATGCCCGTACACATCTAGTTGTAGCATGTTTGAGATTAGAGGCATCCAGTATCATAATCCTACTAGAGATAAGAACTTCTTCTTTTGAATAGTTATTAATAATTGAGCATAAATATGTTTTCATATGCTACTGCCAAGTCATAAAATCATGGAATTTTCAAAGCTGCAGAGAGCTTACGATATAATCTGGTCCTGTGTCCTCTTTTTGCAGATTGGTAACCTGTGGTTTTACCAAGATCATATAATCAGAACCAGAATCTAAATATTTGAACTACAGGATAGGGATTTACTTTCCAATTTTTTTATTGTGGTGAAATATACGTAACATAAAATTTAAGAAGAGGAATTTTTCCATTCTTTTATCTCCAAAATCAACTTCAGCTTTTTGGCAATCTGATAAATGTAACATTTTAACTAATCGTTTTGCTATAATTAAGTTTCTAATACATATGTGCCTTTTATTTGCAGCTTATATCTGAATATATGATTAGATAAAAAACTTCTTTTTTTTACAAAATTCACTATAGTTTTTGGAACTTCGAATTCTAATAAATGTCAAGTGTAATCAGGTCCCTGGTATTGATATCAGAAGGTAAAAGCAAATACATTTTAGATAGACTTTCTTATTTGTGGATTTTCATTGTTGAAAGAGACAAAGAACAGTTGGTGTTTTAACTCCAAAAATTAAAAATTTCAAAGAGGGTTGGTAAGAAAGAAGAACTCAAATATGAGGAAAGCAGATGTTCTCACTTTTTCATCTGAACAGTGATAGAAGTTAGACAAATGATTATATTCTCGCTTAACAGACATTTCTTTGATTTTTATGATATGGCTTAGAATTAGACCATAGGAATGTTATCTTTAGTGTTTCATCATCCCTGGTTTAAAGATTTAATTTCTTAAGTCCACCTGTATTGCAGCTGAAAGGAATTAATGAAGAACTATAGAAGTCTATTGTTTTATTGTTGGATATCATACTTTTTTTAAAAAAGAATGATGTCCTTATGGTTTTTGTAACAATTCCATTGGAGAAAAAGTTTTAAATTACCTGTTACTTCTGTCCAGAAGTCGCCATTTTTATTGATGAACTCAATTTAGTCATCTCTCTGTGCATATATAAAGTTGAATGGATGGATAGATAAACAGACATGAAAGGACAGAAATAATGAGAAGAGAGAGGTTGTTGCATGATATACGCAGCTTACTGTCAAATTTTAAGTGTGTATTTCCTAAGAAAGAAGATATCCTCTTTTGTTTGTATTTCCTAAAAAGGAGATGCTCTTTTTTGTTACCACAGTAAAGTGGTCAGAGTGATTTTTTTTATTTCTTGAGACACTGTTTTACTCCATCTTCCAGGCTGGAGTGCAGTTGCATGATCGTGGCTCCCTGCAGCCTTGACCTCCCGGGCTCAAGCAATCCTCCCAGCCTCCCAAGTAACTGGGACTACAGACATGTACCACCATGCCTGGCTGATTCTTTTTATTTTTGGTAGAGTTGAGGTGTCTGCCCAGGCTGGTCTCGAATTCCTGAGCTCAAGGGACCCTTCTCTTTTGGCCTCCCAAAGTGCTGGGATTACAGATGTGAGCCACTGTGCCCAGCATCAATGGTAATTTTTCTAAGAAGAGTTTTCCCGTCTCTCCCAAACTTCCTTCACTTTTGGATTATTGCTCTGATCTCTTACTGAGTGCATTCTTTTTGATGCTCAAAGTGTCCCAAAATTTACCAGTGAGAACACTTCAAGGTGGCTTTTTCTTTTTTTCTCCACATGTAGATAGTATTTTAAAAGTTAAATGGTATTTCATAGAGTAGATGAATCGTGATTTGTTTTCTTTTTCATGTATATTTTTCTCATTATTCCAATTAGATAATAAGATTATCAAGGAAAGTCACCCTGCTGTATCATTCCCTCTTCCTACTTTAGTACCTGTAGAGAATATTGTGTATGATAGATGCTAAATAAATATTTTTGCTTACTTCTCTTTTCATTCTAAGTATTACAGGAGCTATTTGATATAGGAGACCCCAAATGTATTATTTGCAGATTATCAGATTCATTGTATCACCCAAATCTTTCCATCTAGAAAAAGGGACCCCAGAGAAATTTCTGAATGTATTTTAGGGGGATCTTAACTCCTCTGAAATTCCATGAGAATTTTTTGAGCAAGCAGTTATACATTGTTCTGTAGTTTCACTAGATTCTTCAAGGAGTCCTTTATCTAACAGAAATATCCACTGATCCGGAGAAGACAGATTTATTTATTAAACTTATCTAAAATATTACAGTGTTTCTTTTCATTTTTCATTTTTCTTGGTTTTCAGGAAGGGATGAGACAATGCAGCCTGCCAAACCATCTTTTCTTGAATATTTTGAACAAAAAGAAAAGGAAAACCAGATCAACAGCTTTGGCAAGAGTGTACCTGGTCCACTGCAAAATTCTTCAGATTGGAAAGTACCACAGGATGGAGACTATGAGTTTGTAAGTAGTGTTGGAAGCAAATGGTTATGTCTTCAGGGGAAGTTACTTGAAATATCACACATCCAATTATGTCATTTCACTGAAAGTGCCCAAGCATTTTCTTGTGCATTTTGAGTCTCCTAACCATCTCTGACAGTGTCTCCTGAACTGAACGACAATATTTTGATTGGCATTTGAGCAGTTCTCTGGTCCCTGATTAGTGGCATCTTTTTCGCTTTCAAAATCCTTATTCACCTTTTCTTTTTGTCCAGTTTGAAATTGTTCATGGTAAGAGAAGTATTCCGTCATCAAATGAAATTGCAACTGTCTTTAATAGTTTATTTGGGATTTTGATTTTATATGTAAGAATTAGATTGGAGGGCGGTTGACACTGTTTTGTGGTGTCCTTGTTGTTTTGCTAACTATTCTCCTAATTTTAGCCATGCTGAAAGGATTATTCTCAATTTTTTCATAGGATGTATACATAATTATTCCAGTTTCATGTGAAAAACTGGATGTGTTTTCCTTTCTCTACTGTGGAACATTTTCCCTCAACCATAGCCGCTTATTAATGTTCATAGGAATTTACAGAGTAGAGCAGTAAAAATTTGGAGAAAAAGTAAGCTAAGAAGTCTGCATTTTCTTCTTGAATATTACTAGAAAAGATTTTTCTCTTCAGGAACTTTTTACTTTTACATTCTTAAATTCTGAAGTTTGCTCTTCAGCTATCTTAATTCTGTTGTTTATAAAAGAGCTTAGATTGAGCATTGGGCTTGAACTCTGGGAGGCCTTTCTAGTTCTGGCTTTCCACTATTCTACTGACTAGCCTAGAGGAAATGATGCCATTCTTCCATAACTTAATTTCCACTTTTATAAAATGGCAAGAATGTCATAGTTTATACAACTAATGATAGAGATCAGGGGAGAGAGATCCAAGATGGCTGATCACTAGCAGCTCAGGATTGCAGCTCCCACTGAAAGTGCAGAGAACGAGAGGACACCACACTTTCAGATCAATTTTTGTTGCTCACGCACCAGAAGATTCCCAGCGGAGGGGCCCCACAGGTCTCCAGCGCGACTCTTGTGGCCAGCGAGGCGGTTTTGCTGCTGCCTTGGAGCGGCGGTTCTCGGTGCAGAGTCAGAAAAGCACCATCAATCTTAAAGCCGCTGTTTTGGCCGGTGCAGTGGGTTGCTCGTATTTTAGCGCCGGGAATCAACAAGTTGGACGTCCATTCAGAAACCCAACTATAAAGACGGTAATTATAAAGACCACAGATGGGTAAATTTATAACGAAGGGAAGAAACCAGCCTAAAAAGGCTGAGAATACCCAAAATCAGAATGCTTCTCCCTCTACAGGGGATCACAGTTCCTCATCAGCAACAGAACAAGGCCCGATGGAGAAAGACTGTTCCATTAGCAGAAGCAGGCTTTAAAAAGTGGATGATAAGAAACTTCTGGGAATTAAAAGAACTTGTTCTAACTCAATGCGAAGAAACTAAGAACTTTGAAAAATGGTTTGACGAAATGTTAACAATAACACACAATTTAGAGAGGAATATAAGTGAATTAATGGAGCTGAAAAATA
>NW_016107447.1:966169-1030110 GCF_001604975.1 Cebus imitator
AAGATCAGGCTGAGGCTACGTTTCCCCTAAAACCCTACCTTCCTCAGCCTGACTCATTATCACCACCCCCACAGCACTGTCCTGAGAACATTCCTTCAATTAACCACTTGCACACATCTCAGGAATGGTATTATCCCTAGGAAATCTGACCTGGGACAGATGGGGTAGGAAAATTATATAGAAACTATATAAAAAGTATGCTCCTATAAACGTACACTTGAGTGTAATATTATAGTTGGGTTTTTCATACAGTGAATTTATCAAAGAAAACCTTGACAGACTGACATCCAGAGGTGAGCAAGAGGTGATGAGAGTCTTGCCAATCAAGTACCCGATCTTCTGAGACACAAAGTTAAAAAAAAAAATCCTTTGAGGACCAGAATAACTCATCTGAGGTCAATTAACTGATTAGTCATTGAACCCATGCTAGAACCCAGGTTTATTTGTTTTATTACCTGTTTATTTACTTACTTATCCAGTGTTTTTTTTATTTTTTGAGTGTCATGTGTTTGACACTATTCTAGGGATGTAGTCATGAACAGAACAGCCAAAAACCTATCCCTCATGGAAGTTTCATTCTAGGTGAAGGAAAATAAGTATGTAGTGTGTCAAATAGTGGTAAGTATTTTAAAAAACATAAAGTAAAAGGGAAGTTGGGAGAGAGAGAGAGAGTGTGAGTGTGTGTGTAGCTTTTTAAAATAGAGTAGTCAAGGAAGTTCTCATTGGTAAGAAGATGAGGATGTTAACTATGTGAATATCCAGAGGAGAGGTTTTTTAGGCAGCAGGAATAGCAGATGCAAAGATCCTGAGGCAGGGACTTAGTTGGTGTGTTTATAGAACAATGGTGAAACAGTATGTTTTGGAATGGTGTCAATAGGATGTGCAGGAGGAAATGATATCAGAGATATAATGGTGAGTGAGATAAGTTAGGGCTTTTTGTGTAATAAAAAGGACTTTAGCTTTTACTCTGAGTGGAATGAAAGACCATTGGCAAGAGGTGACTTGATCCTATTCATGTTTTAGAAGTATTATTCTACTTCTTATATTAATACATTATAGGAGAACTGTAGAGTTTCTGAACACAAGTGCAGTGTTTTTATTTACTATACAAAGTATACAATAAATTATTAACTATAATTTTTCTAGTGTCCTATTGAATACTAGAACTTATTCCTTTACTCTGACTATATTTTTGTACCCCTTAACTAGCTTCTCTTCATCCCTCTTTGACCTCTTTTCCAGCCGCTAATAACTATCATTTTATACTCTGTCTTCATAGGATCCACTTTTTTAGCTCCCACATGAGTGAGAACATCTGATATTTGTCTTTCTGTCTCTGGCTTATTTTAGCAAACATAATGATCTCCAGTAATATTTATGTTGCAGTAAAAGAAGTGACAACATTTCTTTCTCTTTTCTGGCTGGATAATATTCCATTGTGTATATACCACATCTTCTTTGTCCATTTATCCATTGATGGACACTTTGATTGATTGCGTATCTTGGCTGTTGTGAATAGTGTTGAAATAGTTATGAGAGTTTAGATATCTCATTGATATATTGATTTCCTTTCTTTTGGATATATGCCAAGCAGTGGAATTGCTGGATCATTTGGTGGATCTATTTTAGTTTTTTGAGGAACCTCCATACTGTTTTTTATAATGGTTTTATTACTTTACATTCCCAACAATGGTATATGAACATTCCCCTTTCTCCACATCTTCACCAGCATTTGTTATTTTTTCCTGTCTTACTGATAATAGCCATTCTAACTAGGGTGAGATGATCTCTCTCTTCTTTTTTTTTTTTTTTTTTTTTAAGAGACAGGGTCTTGCTTATTCTTCCATGCTGGAGTGCAACGGTGTGATTATAGCTCACTGCAGTTTCAAACTCTTGGCCTCTAGCAATCCTCCCACCTCAACCAGTAGCTAGGACTACTGTTATGCACCCCTTGCCTGGCTAATTTTTAATTTTTTTCCAAAGATGGCTTCTGGAAATGTTGCCCCAGCTCATCTGAAACTCCTGGACTCTAGTGATCCTTCTGCCTGGGCTTCCCAGAATGCCAGGATTACAGACACGAACCACTGTACCTGGCTCTTTCATTGTGGTTTCAGTTTGCATTTTCCTAATGATTAATGATGTTGAGCATTTTTTCATATACCTGTTGCCCATTTGTATGTCTTCTTTTGAGAAATGTCTGTTCAGGCCTTTTGCCCAACTTTAATTCTAATCATTATTCTTGGATCAGTAATTCCAACATGTAAAGAATTCATTTCTCTTTGCCACAGTTTTCTCATACTAAGATCATTGGCAGAAAACTTGTTTTGGTGGGCAAGCTGTTTATACAGAGGAGCTTTTGTACATCTTTAAAGAGAATACTTTTTATTTTGGAAGCAGGATATTTGAAAGATTCTGATATTTGGTACATTTGATTAAGTTAAAAAGGAAGACTGTACCAATAAACTGCAATAGGGGGAAGGCGAGAGAGAGGCTAGAAACAATATGGTGGCATGATCATAGATTATTTATAATTTTATATCATTCAATTTGAAAACTTAGATAAATAGATGTTTAAACATTATGCCATATTTACTTCCCATGTGGAAGTGTAAATGCATAAAAATATGCAAGATATTTTTGAACAAGAAGAACAAGATTGATCTGATTCTTCCAGAGATCAAAACATATCACAAAACCACAATAATGAAAGCATTGTGATATTGGCATAAAAATAGAACATAGGCCAGGTGTGGTGTGGTTCACACCTATAATCCCAGCACTTTGGGAGGCTGAAGGTGGGAGGATCACTTGAGCCCAGGAATTTGAGACCAGCCTAAGTATTGTAGTGAGATCTTGGTCTCTTAAAAAAGAAAAAAAACAATTTAGCTGGGCTTAGTGGTACATCCCTATAATCCCAGCTACTTGAGAGGCTGAGGTGGGAGGATCTCTTGAGCCCAGGAGTTAAAGGCTGCAGTGAGCTAGGATTGCACCACTGCATTCTACCCTGAGTGACAGAGTGAGACCCTGTGTCTTAAAAAAAAAATCGCCAGGCATGGTGGCTCATGCCTATAATCCCAGCATTTTGGGAAGCTGAGGCGGGTGGATCACCTGAGATCAGGAGTTCTAGACCAGCCTGACCAACATGGCGAAACCCCGTCTTTAAAAAAAAAAAAAAAAAAATCAGTGTTAAAGAGATTGAGAACATACCTATGTATGTGTATGTGTGTGTGTGTGTGTGTGTGTGTGTGTGTATTATGTACATTTAAAAATACATATATACCTTTGTTGGATGCACAGTTTGCATTACATATGAGTGTATTATATAATAATGATAAAATACAAAATAATGCAAACTGTAAAAGTTGTGTAAATTAAAAAAACAAATCATGCTACCATTTCTGTGTATTTGCACACATCCAACTGCATAGATAGCTGTTTTTATACAGAGAGAGAATATATTACTATATTAATATATTACCTGCTTAACCTAAAATAAATAAATAGAGTGGGTTACGTTTTTAAACTTTCTATTGAGTTTTTTCCTGGTTTTAGTCTACATAAAGTTAACCAGGACTTATACAGATTAAGAGAACCATAATACTTTTCAGTCAGCTATCAGCTTTGCAAGTGTTGACCATTAGCTTTCAGTATCCTTGGTTTTGGAATAAATTTCCTATCTATTCAAATAAAGTTGCTTTCAGATTTCTTATGACATCCGTAAAAGAGTTGATAGTAACTGGCCCTTACATATTAATTCAATCTATATTTATTGAGATTCTCTGTGCATACTATGTGTGAATAGATAAGACTGCAAGATCTTTTACATCCTTCACTTTATCTTACTCATCTTTGTATTCCTAACACCTAGCAATTGCCTGACTTAAAGTTAGCACACTATTTTAAATTAAACTCAGACATAGTCTCTGAACTAATTCATTATTTAATTTGACTACTAGTTGAATTAAACTCAAATATAGTCACTACCCTTAGAGAGTTTGTGATGTAGCAGAAAAATAATCAAATGATTTTAATACATTGTAGTAATGATAGCTTACATTTATTGAAAATTTACTATGTGCCAGGCATTGTATATGTTACCTCAGTTCTCAGAACCATCCCATGAGATAGGAATGTTGTTATTGCCATTTTATGAGTAAGAAAACTGAGGCTTAATAGGAAGAATAAGTTCAAGAGATCTATTGTACAACATGGTAACTAGTTAATAAGCAATGTATTGTATTATGAAAATCACTGAGATAATAGATTTTAAGTGTTCTTACCACAGAGAAGTTGTAAGTATATGAGGTAGTACACATGTAAATTAGCTCGACTGAGCCATTTCACAATGTATATACATACAGTATATCCTTATGGTGTTCACTTTATGAGGTTTCAGTTACTGCAGTCTGAAAATATTAAATAGAAAGTTCTAGAAATAAACAGTTCCTAAGTTTTTAAGTTGCATGCCATTCTGAGTAACATGATGAAATCTTGTGACATTGTGCATCCTCCCACCTGGGACATGAATCATCCCTTTGTCCAGCATATCTGTGTAGTACACGGTACCCACTCCTAGTCACTTAGGAGCCAATTTGGTTATCAGATCACCTGTTGAGGTATAACAGTGCTTGTATTCAGGGAACCCTTGTTTTGCTTAATAATGTCCCCAGAGTGCAAGAGTAGTGCCAAAGAGAAGATGTAAACTGCTTCTTTTAAGGGAAAAGGTGAAAGTTCTTGACCAAAGCTAAAGGGAAAAAACCCCATATCATGAGGTTGCTAAGATCTATGGTAAGAACAAATCTTCTATCCATGAAATTGTGAACATATTTGAATCTTCCATCTGTGAATTGTTGTTGTAATTGTTCTGTTTGGTTATTAGTTATTGTTAATTTCTTAACTGTACCTACTTTATAAATTAAACTTCATTATAGGTATTTTTGTATGGGAAAAAAAAACTTAATGTATAGTGTTCCGGTACCATCCAGTTTCAAGCATCCACTAGGGTTTTCAGAATATATCCCCTGTGGATAAGAGAGGGACTACTGTGTTTCAAAACATCATGTTGTATACAATAAATGTGTACAATCTGTATTTGTCAATTAAAAAAAAAACCCTGAGACTAAAAGGGGTTGGTTGACTACGGTTATACAGGTGGTTAGTGGCACAGTGAGTATTTTAACCAAAGCAGTTTGGCCCCAGAGCCCATCCTCTTAACCACCTGTACTGTGTGGCATTTTTCTTGGCTATTCTGGTAAATTCTGTCCATGAAGTACATAAAGAAGGGGCTGTAGGAGTCCAGAAGACAGAGCAAGAACCCCAGGGAAGGCACCAGGAAGTCTCATTGGAAGTGTATTTTGAAAGATGAAGTGTGTCTGTGGAGATACTGAGGAACGTGGCATGGGGCCAGGAAGTACTGAGTAATTGAGCTGAGCATTACCAGTGTGGATGTGTGCGAAAGGGAAGGAAGGGACCGAAGGAGAGAACTTCAGGTGAAGTAGACCAATGTACCTTTTTTCCTGGAAATATTTAGTACTCTTTTAGATTTTTCCTTGGTATATCAGAGAAATTAGAAACAATGTCCTAATGCAGCACAGGGAGCTAATATCTATCTGAAGTTGGGTGATAATGGGTCCACCAGGATATAAAACCACCAAACTGTTAATTCAGAATTGATTTGATAAAAGTAACAGAACCTGAACAAAATTGATTGTTTGAATTCCCTGGATGATTATAAGCCGTTCAGATGGCTTTTTGTGGTAGGGAAGGATAAATTTTAGCCCTGAGTTTTTCCCAGGAGGCTGATAACAACCTGTGATTCCATGAAACTTTATCTTAACCATTCTCTCCTAGATCAGGGCTCCACATCTGATTGTAAGTTGAGATTTCTTTGGGTTTTTATAAAGCAGCTTTACTGAATTGTCAGAACATAGTCAATTACTCATTTATTATTAGGTTGTGCTTTTTGCTTTTGGCTATACACACTAGAAATCAGACACTTGCTAGAAGGTAAGAATTATTACTACCTTATTTATAATTTGAAATCTTGATTGATATGATAGAAGAGATGCTTTTTTTTTGCCCATGCTTAAGTTAATACTCTCAAGAATGCACCTTGATGTTTTCTGGGAACTCAGTTATCCACAACTTGAAATTTTATCTGCTATTTCATAGAGACAAAAAGAACACTCCCAAAACATTCTTTGAAATTACTGTTCATTTATTTCAAAATGAGCCTAAAAATTACTGCATATTCTTAAATTTACCAGCTTTTAATGGTAAGTTAAAATTTAAGGTCCCATTACTCAGTTGCAACAACCATCATCAACTCAACTACTCTTGTTTTGGCTTATACCAAAACTCAGTGAGTAGTGGTTTCTTATAGGTTAGTTGCAATGTAGAATATGAAACTAAATTCATGAAATTTTCTTACTCTGTATATTAAAATTCATTGTTTTAAAATTTTGAGTGGAACTTTTAGTTGTGATTTTGTAACATCATGCCATTGGGCATTTGGAAAATGTTTGTTCATTCAGTTACATGTATCTTATAAATGTTGGCACATTTCATTAATGATATAAAAAAACACATTCCTTGAAATTATGACCAGTCCCATCAGAAGAGTATCTAAGTGTAGGGAAGTTGTCAAGCTCATAGTGGTGGAATCAAGTTTTCCAGAATATTAATTTTCATTTGAAGATTTGAAGTTTATCATCAGCTACAACACTCCTACTTGTTTTTCTTTGAGTGACAGACTCACTTTTTTCATTTCTGAGAAGATGTCTGCCAGATACCCAAGTCTCAATACTCACAGTTTGTCATTTTCTTAATGTAAAAGTGATGTTCTGTGGAAAAAGCAGCTGGTTGAGCTTGCAGCTCAAATGCACAAGTGCTTTGCTTCAAAATGACCATGATATTTCACTTACAACACAAGTGCTGTATGCAGACTTCCCATTTCATCACAGATACTATTAAAAAGACATGAACTTTTATAAAATGAATCCTTTTTTTTACCATTTCATCAAGGGCATTCTTAAGGGTTTTTAAAAATCTGTAGCCAGTGACTGTAAAAAAAATGCAGTAACTGCTAACACTATTTGGTGCCACTTTTTGATTTATACTAAGGATAACAGTTTTACCCACCACTGCTTTTATATAGTCAGTGCAGATGTCAACACAGTAGAAAAGTCTAATAGAGTCTTAAGATTAATATGAAAAGAGTTTGGTCTTACACAGTCTGCTAAGAGCGTGTCAGGAATCTTCCAAGGATCTGCAGGCCAGACTTTGAAAACTGCTGATCTAGAAGCTTGATCAGAATCAGGTTCAGTTTTTTTTTTTGTCAACAATATTTCATAGGTGGTATGTATACTTCTATCAGAAGGTTCATAATATCTAGAGATGTGGTCATTTCTCTTTTTCTGTTAGAAACCAGTGAAGGTCATTGTCTAGATGCCATTTCATTAAAGGTTACAAAATGGTGACATTTGATCATTTCTTCTCCGTTTACCAGTTGAAGTAAAGAAGCATTTCATTAATTATTTAGATAATCTCAGATACAATGTATATAGAAAAGACAGAATATGTACTTGATTTTTAAATTTTTATTATCATTTCAAAATAATGTATTGGTTCCCTAGCATTCTCCAAAGATATAACCAGTGATTTTTTTTTTTTTATCATGAATTCATGGATTTAAAAATATTTGATCTGTTTCAGTCCTTTCAACTATTTCCCTGGTAGTTTGTGAGAGCATCCTTGCTTTCTAGTATGATGAGATGTGAGATGTTCCAGGCTCATCTTGTCCATATCTTGCTCCAAACCTGGAAACAGACCTTTTTTTTTTTTGGCCAGGCTCGAGTGCAGTGGTGTGATCTCGGCTCACTGCAACCTCTGCCTCCTGGGTTCAAGCGATTCTCCTGCCTCAGCCTCCTGAATAGCTGGGATTACGGGTGCATGCCACCACACCTACCTAATTTTTGTAGTTTCAGTAGAGATGGGGTTTCACCAGGTTGGCCAGGATGGTCTCAATCTCTTGACCTCATGATCTGCCTGCCTTGGCCTCCCAAGGTGCTGGGATTACAGGTGTGAGCCACCATGCCCGACCTAACTTTTTTTTTTTTTTTTTTTTAAAGGAACTCAGATTTTAAAATGGGAAATGGTAATTAGAGACCACAGTCTGGGTGCAAGTTGTGTTCACTGTAGTTAGGTCATTTTTTTCTAAGCCTTTTCAATGGACGAATCCGGGAAATGTGTTTATTACAAACTCATGCATTCTTATGCTGTTTCCAGGGTTGATTGAATACTACTAATTTTTTCCCTAACCACTTTCATCCCACATCTGTAATCCTTTCCCCCATGCCAAATGTCTTCCCAGCAATTCTAATATAATTACTCATTTGTTTTTCAATTCACAATAAATGTTAGCCTTAGAATAATAATACCAGTGCTTCTACCAATCATACTGAAAACAGTTAAAGATTTGTGTTGCAGCTTGTTGTCCTTAGGGACATCCCATATAGAGGTACAATCCAATTATTATATGTTAAAGCCATTGGAGTAATTTCTATGTTATGCCACAAACTCAATAGGCTGATAGGTTTTTCGTTTCATTTTGTTTTTTGTTTAAGGTATTGCTTTTTATTGTTTTGCTTCATAATTATATAAACTATATGGTTCCCAGGGCAAATATACAAAACAAAGTTGTTCAGATTTAGTTTCTATTCCTATCCCTTCTGTTTCCTCCCTTTTTTATGTTTGGGAGATATACACACACACATTCATGAGTGCATGCACAGACAAATATGTGTATGTTTGTACTACCATTCCGATGTAACAGTAGTGTACTACCCATACTTTTCTCTGTTTGTTTTTTGTTAATTATATATCCCAGAAATTACTCCATAGCCGTACATATAGTCCTCGTTCTTTTTTCCTATGCTTAGTATTCTATTGTGAGGATGTATTGTAGTTTATTCAGCCAGTCCTCTGTTGATACACATTTAGGTTGTTTGCAACAGTTTTTAAGTTGATTGCTTCATAAACCTATTCATAAATAGGGAATGTGATTTTTTATAATTGTTAGTTTTGGTTTTTAAGGTTCATGCTTTGCTTGTCTGTTTTGAGAAAAAAGTTACATGTTTTAGCCTGTTTAGCTTTTTTATTTTTTTTAACAGCAAGGAGTAGATTTATTCAGAGGTCTCCCTCTGCCACGTCCCTGTGCCAGTCTAGTGCTGTTTGTATAAATCAGCCCCTAAAACTCTAGTCATAACATCACATGTCACAGGAAGAGTGAGTAATTGATCTCCTGGCAAACACTGTTAGCCTGCCCCAGGTATTAAAATGTTGCCAGGTGTTAATAGCCTGGAGGCCTGGAATTCCTAATTGCTATAATCAGAGCCTGAAATTTTTAAAGTTTGAATCATTACAACCAAAGTCAGTTTGGTTCTTAAGTTACTTTAATTTTTCTATAATTTGAAATCAGAAAATAAAAAAAAACTATAACTTCAGTGTTGTTTATTGCTAATCAAGAAGGTTTCAATGGCTGAAATTTAAAATGTAAATTAGCTATTAATCTAGAAGGCACAGTTTTTAGTTTTCAGCTGAGGTGAATGTATTTTTTTTATTCCTGGATCTATAGCCATGCCTTTGAATTATGATCTCATTCACTTAGACACATCTTTTTCACTCTTCTCCTTTTGAGCTGTTAAAGATATTTTCTTCAGTCTTTCTTCTTACCTTTACCTCCTGTTTTTTTCTCACATGAATTCTCGATAATTAAGTGATCCTTATTCCTGGGACACTAACTGTTGAGAAGACAAAGGAGATCTATGCAAATTTTCTCACCCTACCCAAAGAAAAAGTCTCTATTAGAACTCTGAAAGTGATATTTGCGTATATAGCCCAGTGCCTCTGAAAGAAAAGCATGATGCAGAACTTTTGTCATTATTTGTGTTCCTGGTGTCATTTCCCTCTCCCAATAGGACCACTTTTACTTAATACAAATCTAGATCCTCCATTACCCAAAAGAAATACAACACAATTGACATCTTTTGTCTTTGATAACACACCAACTCCAAGCACCAATAATGCTGGAATGGAAAGCATGTTTCATTTCCTTTCTTTGTTTTTCTGTTGGTGTTTGATGCTGATATTACTGAGATTTCTAATGGACAGTACAGGGAGGAGAAGGCTGATTGATGGTAATTTATTGTACTGCTGCTGAGAAAAAACACAACTCAGGGCATTGGTTGTTCTATACATTCAGATTTTTTGACTGGAAATGTTAGTTTTTACATTTTTTTTTTTTTAATACTTTCCAACTGTTAAGCTCAGGGGCACATGTGTAGGATGTGCAAATTTGTTGCATAGGTAAATGTGTGCCATGGTGGTTTACGGCTCAGATCATGCCATCACCTAGAAATTAAGCCTAGCATCCATTAGCTATTCTTCCTGATGCTCTCCCTCTTCCCAAGCCCCAATCCCACCCTCCGACAGTCCCTCATATGTGTTGTTCCCCACCACATGTCCATATGTTCTTATCATTCAGCTCCCACTTACAAGTGAGAACACGCAGCATTTGGTTTTCTGTTCTGTGTTAGTTTGCTAAGGATAATTGCCTCTGGCTCCATCCATGTTCCTGCAAAGGACATGCTCTTGTTCCTTTTTATGGCTGTGTAGTATTCCATGGTGTAAATGTACCACATGTTCTTTATCCAGTCTATCATTGATGGGCATTTAAGTTGTTCATTGCATTACTATTCACAATAGCAAAGATTTTACATTTATTTAGAAGGTGTGATAAAGTTGCAGCTGGGTCTCTTTTATGTGTACCAAAGTGACTGTTCTTTTAGTGAAAAAGCAGTAGGTTTGGTAGTTAAGATCATTGGAATCAGGCTTTCAGGGTTCACATCCTGACCACCATTTGCTGAGTAGCTCTGGGCACTTTCCTCTCCTCTCTGAGCTTCACCGTCCTTATCTGAAAAATGAAGTAATATTAGAACTCATAGGATACAGTTTGAATCTATATAGAGTTACATGGAGTAATGTACCTAAAGTGTCTGCGGTATAACGCAGATTGAGTATCCCAAATCTGGAATCCTGAAATGCCCCAAAATTTGAAACTTTTGAGCATGGAAAGAAAGTGCTCAATGGAGCATTTCAAATTTTATATTTTTGGATTAGGGATGGTCAACAGATAAGTATAATGCAAATATTTCAAAACCCCCAAATACCACAGTTTAAAGCACTTTGGTCCTAGATACTTCACCTGTAGTCACTTCATAAATGTCAGCTCTCCTCTCTCCCACTTTCCCCTCCTTTCTCAAAACTTTGTCCATGGAGTAAATTTCATTACCTAAACATTTTTCCTAGTGATTTGCCATTGACTTCTGTTATAAAACCAGAGATAGATTTCCAAAGAATACTTGCTCCCACAGGTACTGATCTAAAACTACTCCAAAACAAAGGAGTGAAAACTGTTTCTGCTTGGAAATTGACTACCAAAATGAGCTATTATTTGTAGAACTAACTAATGTTTTCTTCCTTTCTTTCCCTTTCATCTCTATACAATATTACAGTGTTTCTTTCTATCCACTTCTCAAATCATGAACTGTTGAGGTTAACGGAAATTTTCAAATCTTGAAGCTTGGAAACTATCTCTCTTGCAATAACACACTTCCACCAATAGATGCCGCCCTTTCACTTCTTGAGTGTACAGTCTCATGTGTGGCATTTGCTTAAGGTAGAGCTCGCTGGCTATGTAAAATGAATGATAAAATTACGGAACCAGGCTGGGTGAAGTGGCTCATGCTATAATTCCAGCTTTTTAGGAGGCTGAGGTCAGAGGATCACTTGAGTCCAGGAGTTCAAGGCCAGTCTGGGCAACATAGTGAGACCCCCATCTCTATAAAAAATAAAAGCAAATTTGAAAAAGTTAGCCAGACAGAGTGGCATGTGCCTATGGTGTCAACTACTTAGGTGGTTGAAGTGGGGGGATTTCTTGAGCCCAGGAGTACAAGGTTGCAGTGAGCTGTGATTGTACCACTGCACTCCAGGCTGGGCAACAAAGCAAGATCTTGTCTCAAAAAAAAAAAAAAAAAAAAAAAAAAAAAAAAAAAAAAAAAAAAAAAAAAAAAAAAAGTTACCAAACCACTTTAGAAATCTGACATTGTGTGAAGTGAGTTTCTTTGAAAATAGGGAAACCTTGTTAACACAGACCAGTAGGATGAACATTATATTATACCAAGAAGGGTGAATGGCCCAGTTTTAGCTTCCACCTTGAGTGAGTCACCCTTCTCTTTGAATTTCAGGTTTGAGGTCTGTAAAAATTAAACATAAACCTGTCCTGCTTTTCCCACAGGGTTGAAGAAAGGATCAAATGAAATATAGGTTGGGTTATTTGAACTAAGTTTTCTTTCAGAACTTTGGTAGAATTTTATTAGCCAAGAATTATAAGGCCGCTGATGTTTATTTTTGGTTCATTGTGTATTAAGTATTACTACTTATTTTTATTTCTCATTCTATTTTACTGTTATAAAAAAATGACCTCTTTGAATGATGGCAAATAATTCGGAAGCGAGGAAGCCAAGGGAGCAGTTAAGCCTGGATTTCTGGTATGACTCCGTTTGCTGATGATAGTAATATTATCATTACTTTAGATTTAGGTAGCATTTAATATAAAGTTGCATTCATATTTTGTTCTTTTGTTTGGCAATGCTTACATTGTTTCTGTGAGGTAGCAAGGTGGGGTTTCTTATCCTCTAATAGTTTGAGGAACTGGAGCCCAGAGACATTTTACAAAGGCATCTTTCCTACTTAGTGCCAGAATCAGGTCTAGAACCCAAATCCCTAAGTGGCTTCCGGTCTCCATTAATTCTTAAGTGTGTTTTCTCACATGAAAAAACAAAAAACAACAAAAAAAAACAACCCAAAACTATACTTACAGATTAAATACTCAATGTTATAAACCAGGAAAAAGAATCTTCTTTCAAATAACATGTGATAGGTACTACAGTAACCAGGAAGAATGGTTTCAGGTTTATTCCATCTTCGTGGGAATTTTGTGACATTGCAGGAGTATTTATTATTAACTCACTGTGTTTTTTTTTTCGTGCTTATTGAGAACACAATGCAGATTGATGAGATTTGTATTTCATTAACGGTTTATGTAAGCAGTTCTTCTTTTGGAACAATTTAATTTGTACTTTCATTTGCTGTTCTTATTTACTTTCTAATTATGGATTATATAGTAATTGTGCTGTTTCCAGAAAATGCCATTTTGTTTTTTGAGAAGGAGTCTCACTCTGTTGCCCAGGCTGGAGTTCAGTGGCACAATCTTGGCTCACTGTCACCTCTGCCTCCCAGGTTCAAATGATCCTCCTGCCTCAGCCTCCTGAGTAGCTGGGATTACAGGCAGTTGCAACCATGACCGGCTAATTTTTGTAGTTTTAGTAGAGACAGGGTTTTGCCATGTTGGCCAATATGGTCATGAACTCCTGACCTCAGGTGATCTGCCTGCCTTGGTCTCCCAAAGTACTGGGATTACAGGCATGAGCCACCACACCCAGCCAGAAAATGTCATTATAACTAAAAAGGCATGATTATTTTAAGAACATTTTTGGTTTTCGCCAGGTGCAATCCCAGCCCTTTGGGAGGCCAAGGCAGGAGGATTGCTTGAGGTGAGGAGTTCAGGACCAGCTTGGGCTACATAGGAATACCTTTTCTCTACAAAATAAATAAATAAATAAAAATAATGAGCTAGGTGTGGTGGTGCATACCTGCAATCTCAGCTACTCAGGAGGCTGAGGCAGAAGGATTATATGAGCTCAGGAAGTTGAGGCTGCAGCAAGCCATGATTATGCCACTGTACTCTAGCCTGGGTAACAGAATGAGACCCTATCTCAAAAGTAAAAGAAAAAAAAAGCACCAAATATAACCTCTGAAAACAAAGTTGTCTATTGTGGAGGAATCTTAATGGATACAGGAAATACTTGATGTATTTTCTGGTTTGATCTCTGTTACAGTGTGCCGTGCTTGTCAGTCTCAGTCAGGCACTTGTTCCTGAATATTTCTTCTCTTCTGCTCTGTTATCTGTTATCTAATCAGAATGGGCTTTTCTGCTAATATGCTTTTCTTACTCCAGTGTTAGATATTGAATATTTTTAGTAATCTTCATATTGATTGCTTGTTATCTTGTCTAATTTTACATTTTATTTGCAGAGACAACTGGTCTCTTAAGACTGCATTGTGGAATTTGAGAAGGAAGTGATGAAAATAGTTATTTAATAGTTATTGTGTGTTAGGTCCCTGTAAACATTTTATCCCATCTGCTTTTCATAATATCCTCACATGGTAGATCTTATTCCTACTTATTTGACAGAGACACTTTGAGACACTAGGTGATCTGTCCCACCCTAGGCACGTGATTAATAAATTATAGACCATTGTTTTTCTCAGAATAACACACTTGTTTGCATGAGAACGGTTATAAATGTGCTGGTGGTGAACATTCATCTAATTCAGGTGCTGCATCTTTTCTTTCTCTAACGTGTGCAGCCCTTATTGAATTGCCACAGCATGCAGTGCTCAGAATGTATTATTTGATTATGTTATTTGAGCCCGTTGTGCACTCTTTGGAAAACTTTTAAAATTTCTTCAGATTTTCTTTTTGTAATATCCATTCATCTACATGTATAGGAATATGCTAATTGGACTATAATTTCATAGGTGTGGAATTTAGATTTCCTCCCTGCTTCTTTGCTAAAACTATAGTAAAAAACATTGCTTGGAACTACAGTGTTGGGAATTCCCTTGATCGAATTGGATAAAGCATAAGGCATTTAGCAAAGTGCCTGGTATTCCTACTCTATTATTAATATGTGGGTTCCTTTTAGAGTGACGGCTTATTTATAGTGAAGGAGAGCAGTGGATTGGCAGTCAGGCCTCAGCTCTGACCGTAACTAGCTTTGTATCCTCAAGTAAGCCACCTAACCTTTCTGGGACTCTTGTTTCTTTGTCTACTAAAGGTAAGATTAAGTCTTTAAGAGCCCTCAAACTCTCTTGGTCTTTGTTTGCCAGTTTAAAAAATGCAGCTAATGCGTCTCTCACATAGGGTTATATGAGTCTAAAATAAAGAGCTTGTGTAAAGTGTGTAAAAGATGCTCTGTGTATATATAAAGTTCTTTTCCAGTTATTTTAAAAGCAGAGAAGTGCTTTGAACACCCAGGACACCAGAATGAGCATAGAAGGCAGGATGATATACACACCAGGAGCAGATAGACTTGGATTCACTGCTGACTTCATTATTTATGGAACCTGTAACTCTAGGCTAGTCACCCAGCCGAGAATGAAGATACTAACCATATTTACCTCCAAGTTATCGAGCAGATTAAATTTTAAAATGCTTTTAAAGTGCTTAGCAGAGAGTCTGACACAGAGTAGGCATTCAGTAAATTTTATTTATATAAAATGTAACTTAGGGTGGGAGACATGGATGAACTACCAGAAAAGGGAAAGATACTGAGGTGGGCTGCCCAGAAAAAAGGAAGGTAAAAGAAAGACCCACACTTATTTTACATTCTTGTTTCAGGCCCTGCTGCAGCAGCTCTTACTTTCTAGATCACACATTGCTTTGTGATTTTTTTTTTCTTTCTTTTCCTTTCTATTTATTTATTTATTTTTATTTTTTGAGATGGAGTCTCACTCTGTCGCCCAGGCTGGAGTGCAGTGGTGCGATCTCAGCTCACTGAGGATACAGATGCCTGCCACCATGCCTGGCTTATTGTTGTATTTTTAATAGAGACGGGGTTTTGCCATGTTGGCCAGGCTGGTCTTGAACTCCTGACCTCAGGTGATCCACCCGCCTCGGCCTCCCAAAGTGCTGGGATTACAGGCATGAGCCACCACGTCTGGCTGTGATATTTATTTTATACCTAAGATTAGCTTAATTCTGTTAAGACTTTCTTGTTCCTAGGGTTTAAACATCAAGCATACTGACTAAAACACTGACAGACCTTTTGTGTTTTCTCTGATTGCTTCCCTTCTGTGCCTGCCTGGAGGCTATAAGTCTTGGACAGTTCCCACATTGATGTTTTTTTTCAAAACAGTTTTATCCTGATGGTACATTTGTCAATATAAAAAAGCTCAAGCAAGTGTATGTGTGTATGTGTGAAAGAGACAGAGAGAGCTGTATGGGATCTGTGAGCTGCCAAGTGTACCCTTTCGTCTAGCTGAGTTCATACTGCACAGAGCATTGTATCAGAGGGTGGCTAACTGCTGGAGGGAAGGCAACCTTGAATCTTCTTTATAGACCCACTAGTTACTCTGTTTGCCATTTACCTAGGAAAATGCACAGTAAAAACCATTCTAGCATTTTGTAGCCTTTAGACATGGATGCATCTAGTCTAATCTTTTTTTTTTTTTTTTTTTNTCTTTTTCTTGAGAAGGAGTCTCACTCTGTCTCCAGGCTGGAGTGCAGTGACACAATCTCGGCTCACTGCAACCTCCGCCTCCTAGGTTCAAGCAATTCTTCTGCCTCAGCCTCCCGAGTAGCTGGGACTACAGGCGCATACCACCACACCCAGCTAATTTTTATATTTTTAGTAGAGTTGGGATTTCTTCATGTTGGCCAGGATGATCTCGGTCTCTTGACCTTGTGAGCTGCCCACCTTGGCCTCCCAAAGAGCTGCGATTAGAGGCGTGAGCCACCGTACCTGGCCTAGTTTATTAAATCTTAATGGAGTGCTATTAAAAATAAAGTCAAGTCAGGAAATTTTCTGTCCCTTCCCAAGTGCTCTTATTCCCAGATATGGCAGGACCAAGCATAAAGTTATTTTCACATGTTGGGAAGAAACATTCCATTCCAATTTCAAGTGGGGGTTTTCCACTTTTGGAAGTACTGCTGAGACTGCAATTATAAACTACAACTATTCTAGGATTAATTTAAAACAGTTCCTGGGATAAATTAAGATCTTGCAGTAAAAATACCGTATACAATCTGTCACGTTATCTGTGGCAACTCTTCCCTATGCCAGCTTGGTCAGTGAGGGTAACAGCTGCCCAGAGTTCATTGCTAAAGGGATGTTTAACAATAGTACTATGAATTCAGCACTTTGTATTAGAATAGTGCTTGAATTCCTGGTATTCAGTTAATATATAGAGTTTTATGTACAATGATATAGAAAATATGTGATGCACAAGATTTCAGCTTTTTAAGAATTCTCACCACTCCTCCTCCCATCTCAATTTTGTTCTTGTAGAAAATGAAAATCCCACAGGAAAGCCAAGTGTAGTACTCATTCCCTGACTTCTGATTTTGTACTCCTTCACTCTCCACTTCTTTCCCCTCCCCTTTCTACACTGTTCACCTGGGCCTAAACATGTCTGAATGACTGCAGCCTCACGGAAAGCTTCAAGTTAGACTAGATGACCTTTAAGGTTTTGTTAATCCTGAGAATCTTTGGCCACATCAGTGAACTCTTTTGTATCTACTCAAATGTAACAGAATAGACGAGCATTCGGAGTAAGGGGGTCTTCCTAGGCTGGCTGCAGAGAGAACAGGCAGCAGCGCTTGTCCCATGGCTATACATTACACATCTCGCCCTGGGGGTATTTGGGGACCGGAGAAAGGGGAGCCAGTTTGGCCTGTGGTACGTGTAATTTTGCACTTTGAATTACTGAAATGGGTCTGAGTTCTCTAGCTCTTCACAGAACCTACCACTTGCTGTTTGTTGTTTTATGACCAGCTTGTTGAGTTTATTTTGTTGTCTTTGACACTTTCTAAAAACATTTGTGTTTGTTACCTCTGATTTAGCCAATCTCCAGTTCGTGGTCATTTAGGTAGCCTTTTAATATTAATAACTATTGCTTTAACAAGAGCATCTTTGCATGGTATTTCCTTAGAATTAATTCCTTCAAGTAGAATTATTGGGTCAATCTGTTTATAAATTTGAAATTTTGATACATGTTATTAAATTTCCCTGTCATTTTTGGTATGTGAATTGTCACTTTATGTTATTTACCTAATTTTCAGTGTAATTATTTTCTTTATTGATTTTAAAGACCTCTTCAGATATCAAGTCAGATTATGAACCTTTTAGCATATGTGGTAAAGATATTCTCCTAGAATATCTTTTTTTTTTGGGGACGGAGTTTCGCTCTTGTTACCCAGGCTGGAGTGCAATGGCGCGATCTCGGCTCACCGCAACCTCCGCCTCCTGGGTTCAGGCAATTCTCCTGCCTCAGCCTCCTGAGTAGCTGGGATTACAGGCACGCGCCACCATGCCCAGCTAATTTTTTTGTATTTTTATTTAGTAGAGACGGGGTTTCACCATGTTGACCAGGATGGTCTCGATCTCTTGACCTCGTGATCCACCCGCCTCGGCCTCCCAAAGTGCTGGGATTACAGGCTTGAGCCACCGCGCCCGGCCTAGAATATCTTTTAGAGCTTTGCATATGGTATCTAACTTCAGACATTTAAGTTTTTTATATATTTTGATTTATTAGCTTTTCCTTGTGGTTTCTGGAATTTTATGTCATGTTTGGAAAAGTTTTTCACATTCTGAGATTACAAAAATATTAACCCCTACCTTGTTTTAGAATGTTTATTATTTTTTTCTTTCTCAATATTTATCAAGTGTCTGTCTTGGTGTTAAGAGTAAGGTAGCAATTGAGCTTTATATTTTTCTAACGACCAAGGATTTTAAAAAATACATAGTTAATTTAGAATTACCAAATCTTAATAGCTTATAGTACCTAAAAGTGGCTTATTTTTACAGATAGAAAGTTCCACTTCAAGCACTGAGTTTTAATGTTTTTCTGCCTTTAAAACCTCTAGAAAGAAACTGTGAACAGAACACCATATTGGTTTTGGCATTAGCTTTAATGCATCTCAAATAGGCTGATTCTACAGAATTTGATCCAAAGTACTTGTATGTCTTGATGCTTTTTTTTTTTTTTTGCCAAGCAAAACTGATTATTTCTAACCAAAAGGCCTTTAGTGCTAGACTGAAAGAAACGTAAGGGGGTCCTCCTATGCTGTTGTACTTTCTGTAATTTGGCATAAAGTACAGTGCTTTTTATTTTTCTCTTCAGTTTCTTTCTCTTCTCTAACCTCCGATGGTCCAGGCTCTTGTTGCTGGGGGGCCTTTTGGGAGACAAATTCAAATACTTTCTGTCCAGCTGGACATTATTGTATCTTTAAGTGCTTTCCTTTTTTCTGAGTAGTTCAATAAGTGGTTACCAGGGGTCTTCCTTTGACAGTTATAACTAGCCTCTCTTGTATAGTGGGATTTAGCTGTGGGTTGATTTGTTGTGCTGGTATGTTTTCATCTGCAGCGATGCATTGCTCTATCACATAGATTCTTTGTTGCTTCATTAGATGTGTTTTAGTTCCTCTTTTGAATCTTTATCTGAGTACCTTGATACCTTGGCAGTCATATTATCCTAAATTATTATAGTGCCTTTTAAAGTAGATTTCATCATTGAGGCTTATGTTTAGGTCAAGCTTGCAGGCAGGGAGGATTATGCCATTGTGGTTGAGAGGCATATAGTGGTTAAAACCACTGGAGTTATTCTGTTAGGGCTCAGAGCCTATCTTCTCCTCCTGTTTTGTCACCTGTTTAACCCTTGATTCTCTTATTTGTCAAGCATGGTGAAGTCATACCTTTGACATAGGGCTGTTGTATCAAATGAGATACAGGTTGCGTAATCCCAAAGTCGAAAATCCAAAATCCAGAACACTTCTGGTGCCAGGCATCTTGGATAGGGGATACTAAACCTGTAATTCATGTAAAGCACTTTTATGACAATGGTCCTTATTGCTGGCCTGCAATAAGCACTTAATAAACATTATTATTTTCTTCTTTTTTGGTGTTGGTTTGCTCTTCTAGAATGTTACAGTTCTTTTTTTTAACCTTCTAGTTGTAAAAAGTATACATACCCATTATAGCAAGTTTAGAGCTTAAAGAAGAAAATGTCTCTTACAATTCTTCCAGCCCCCCAGCAATAATAATACTTTACATTTTAACATTTCCTTCCAGTTTTTTATACTTATGTATTATTTTACACAGCTGAGATCATTGTGCATGTGTAATAAATCTTGATTTTTTCACTTAACATACCTTAAACATTTCTCATATCATTAAAAACACTTATGAAATCATTTTTAAGGGTTATATAATAGCCTATCACATATTCTTTTGATTGATATAATCATTCTCTTTTTACTTGGCGTTTAATATCTGGGGCTTTTTTGGTTGCAGTTGGGTTGTTTTCAGGTCATTCTAACATATTAAGCCAGGCCTTTTCTTGTCAGTGGGAAGTTTGGTGATTGAGGCTTTGTGTTTGTTTTAGTTGGTGGTGTTTTTTTGCCTGTTGAGTGTGTGAATTAAAGCAGGGTTTTAACCATCAGCACCTGTGCTCTCAGACTCTGGCCACCACCTTTCTGGACAGTCTCCATGCTCTGCTTTTTAATCTTCTTCTGATGAGTTCTTTTCATACTTCTCTGCTGGAAGAAAGTTGAATGGAGACTATGATTGGTGTTTAGGTTTCTGACCTGGCAGTGCCATGTGAATGCCCAGGAGCTAACCAAGGTCAACACCACTGCCTGTTAATGGCCCTTTACTGAAGTAATCATGCCGAGCAGTTTCTGGTGAGAAGACGATCCTAAATTGTTCTTTACAGGGTACACTATTTTTGTTTCAACTTCTTATTTTTCCTGTAAAGCTTGGTTTTTAAAGTATGTTGAGACTGAATTTATTTGTGCTCTGGAATATAATGAGATTTTGTCCTCTTTTCTTTCAGAAAACTAGCCAAGAACAGCAGTCTGAAAAAGATGTATGTATCCAAAATTGCCAGGGAAACCTGCTGTGTAGATACGCTTTCTGAGAAGCCACATGGCAAATGAATGTCGTCTTTGTCTCAGAACCACAGTAGCCTGGTTCTGCTGGTGGATCATGCTAGCTGATTTGAGCTTGGTTTTTAACTCAGTTATTGAAATGGCCCTGAGAGCAGGACTTAAATGCCTGTGGTGGTGACCCCAAGAGGTTTCTTAAAACAGTATCAGCCTGTGTGAGCTGGAGACCGTTTTTCACTTCTTTTGTTTGGTTCGGAGACTGCTTGATCCATGGCTGCTTGGCAGGCTTTTGCTTCAACGTTCATTCTGTGGCCATTAAACTACGGGATATTAAACTACAGGATATTAAATTACAGGATGATTTTAATCTCAACTACATGGTGAGCAAAAAAGCTGAGTGCAGGCTGCCTCAGAAATGGATCCTAAGAACTGCAATAAGTATCATAGAACCTTAGGCCCTAGGAAGGGCTGTTCCAAGGTTACTTCTGTGGGCTTCACTGTAAGCACAGGTGACAAATTGGCCTGTCTTGAATTCCTAGAAGCCATTGTCTCTCTCAGTCAGCTGTTCCAACACTGTATCAGAGAATGATAAACTTTCAGGATTGAAAAGGGTCTTAAAGGACATATTTTCCAGCTCTTGCTATATTTTCAACAAGAGGCATCATCTCACATTTGCTTGACTACCTCTAGTCATTTCTGAAAAGAGGGAATTCCACAAGTTGGAAGTAGTTCAAATCATTGCTCAAAGCTCTGTCTAAAGATAGCACTTTTTTTTTTTTTTCAGCCAAAATTTGTCCCCAGGGAACGTCTATCCATGAAATTTTGATTACTTCTCACAGGAACTTTACAAAAAGTTAGTTGGGGTTATTTGGATTTTCCATTTTGCAATGGAGAAAGCCACCATCTCTTTCCCCTAACTATTTTGGTATTATGGTAGCTTGGGTTGAGGAAAATTTGCCAGGTCATTGTTACCAAGGCAAGTAACTAAATCATGGGTTCTCTGTATGCTAATGCTGCCCAGCATGTAGGCTTTACTGGTGTCTGTCCTTCATGCCCTCCCTCTGTTTAGCTGAGAGAATGAGTATGAAAGCACTTAGCCAGTAGTAGATGTTGGGTGACAGCTCATTAAAAGTGCAGACTCCTGGCCAGGTGTGGGGCTCACACCTGTAATCCTAGCACTTTGAGAGGCCAAATCGGGAGGATCGCTTGAACCTAGGAGTTCAAGACTAGCCTGAGAAACATAGCTAGACCCTGTCTCTACAAAAAATTTTTAAAAAACTAGCCAGGCTTGGTGGTACCCACCTGTAGCCCAGCTACTCAGGAGGCTGAAGCAGGAAGAACACTTGAGCCCAGGAGTTTGAGGTTGCAGTAAGCTATGATTGCAACACTGCAGTCTAGTCTGGGTGACAGAGGGAGACCCTGCCTTTTTTTTTTTTTTTAAATAAAATAAAAATTGAAGGAAAAAGTACAGACTCCAGAGTCAGAACCTGATTCAATTTTTATTTCAACTACTTACTGGCTGTGTTAACCTCAATGGATTATGTAATTCTCTAAACCTCAAATTTCTCATCTGTAGCACTGGGTTAATAATTACAGAGTAAGATTTAATGATGAGCAAATGAGATTAATACATGTGAAATACTTAATGTATAGCTGCTAATAATGAACAGTTAATGCTTGAAAAATTCTGGGCTTTATTATTGCTATTGTTGTTATTCCTGTAATCACTGTACGACAAGATCCCTGAATCCTACCCTGTCATCAAGGCAATACAGGCAGAGCCTCCGTTCTTTCCCACCTGTCCTTATGATTTCTCCTCTCTGCAGGACTACCCTTGGTATTCATTTTCACCTGATTTACCAAGAATAGCAATGTCAGCATCAAAAGAAGGGGTGGGAATGGGCATGTACACAATTTATCTGGTCCCTGGATCTCTCTGCTTCTCTTACATGGAGAGCTTTCAGGAGTCACCTCGGTATTCTGCCATGTTGCCAGAACTGGAAATTGGGCGTTAACTTTTTTTTTCTTATTTCCTGCCTTTAGGGAAGATATCTATAATCAAAAATATCATGGTTGTCTCTATTTTCAGAGATGGTTTCATCCTCTGTGGCTTTGTTATTTGAGTATGTGTTTTTAACAGTCTAGCTCGTTCTACTTTTTCCTTGTGGTCTAGATTTCTTAGTGCTCAGTTTTGTTTGGTTTCACTTCAGATTAATTTAGGTCTCTGCCACTTCCCAGGACATCTTAATTTCAAGTACATTTTAAAATTTATTGGCATCAAGTTTTAGATTTTAAAATTTACAGTATCTGTATTTATAGCTTGCTTTTTATTCCTGTTATTTATTTCTTCTTTTTTTGGAGCGAGGGTAGGGATCTTTTTTTTTGGCGGGGTCGGGGTGGGGGATCAATCTTTTCAAAGTGTAATTTTTTTAAAGCCCATACCAGCTTTTGGTTTTGTTGATCCTTGCTCTTGCGCATTAACTTTTGAATTAATTAATTTATTTTTTACATCATTTTTTTCTTTCTACTTTCTATGGGTTTATTTTGTTTTCTTCACTTGAACAATTCAGCTTACTAATTTTTAATTATCTTTTTTTTTTTCCCTCTGAGATGGAGTCTGGCACTGTTGCCCAGGCTGGAGTGCAGTGGCACAATCTTGGCTCACTGCAACCTCTGCCTCCCAGGTTCAAGTGATTCTCCTGTTTCAGCCTCTTGAGTAATTGGGACTACAGGTGCACACCACCATGCCCAGCTAATTTTTGTATTTTTAGTAGACACAGGGTTTCACCATATTGGCCAGGCTGGTCTCGAACTCCTGACATCATGATCT
This sequence comes from Cebus imitator, assembly GCF_001604975.1. Lineage (NCBI taxonomy): Eukaryota > Metazoa > Chordata > Mammalia > Primates > Cebidae > Cebus > Cebus imitator. The sequence continues at coordinate 989,848 of NW_016107447.1, forward strand.
GCCCACCTTGGCCTCCCAAAGTGCTAGGATTACAGGTGTGAGCCACCACGCCTGGCCCAATTATCTTTCTTTTCTAATATACATTTAAGGCTCTAAAATTTATTTTACATATTACTTCAACTACCTTCCACAATTTTTGATACATAATATTTTTGTAAAGTCAGGTTTGTTGAGGTCTAATTTGTATGCTATAAAATGTGCTCCTTTTAAGTGTACAGTTTGAGTTTTAGTAGAAATACACAGTTGTATAAACACCACCATAATGAAGCTACAGAACATTTCTAATATCCCATAAAGTTCCCTTATGCCTTGGTTTTTGTTCCTGTAGCTTTATCTTTTCTAGGATGTCAGGTGAATAGAATTGTGCAGTGTATACCCTTTTGTGTTTGGCCTCGTTCACTTACACACTATTTTGAGATTTGTTCATTTGTTGCATATGTCTGGAGTTTGTTCCTTTTTATTGCTGAGTAGTTTCCATTGTATGGATATTACCAGAATTTATCTGTTCACCACTAATTTTCAGTGGAAGAAAATGAGAGTATTTTAATTCTGCACTTGGATTGTAAGTATCATACGAGACTATTCTGGACTGGAAAGTATCTTGGAATTTTTCAAATATAAATGTTTATGTAGGTTTTATCATTTTGGAAGTTTTTCTATTAGTGGTCAAACATGAACTCACATGTATTCACTTGCACCCTTCCTCCCTGTAGCAGTCTGGGTTCAGAGAGAAGATAGAAACCACACAGTAGGTTAAACAGGGGAGTTTAATATAAATAAGTATTACCTATGATAAAAGAGTAACTATCAGATATGAAGAAACTGTGTATGGTTCCCTAAGGCGAGGGCGTATATCCAAGGAAGGACAAACTGCCAGGGCTTCAGACCTCGTTTGAGAAGATGTGGTTCAGCCTGTGGAATCACAGCGAAGTTTGCTGGTTTGACAAGACGAGCTGATCGAAAGTCTCTGGGCAAGCCCTAGATTACCGTAACTCTGGAGTGCAGGCAGAGAGCAGGTCATCTCGTGGGTTACTGGCCATCCAGTGGGTAGTAGGGTCTGGGCCCTGGCTGGGGCAATAGGCCTTAGGAACACAAGAGCCATGTGGAGGCTTTGGTGTCCATGTCAACTGAGCTCCCAAAACGTTAGGGTAGGCTGAACCTGCAAGGTCATAGAAAGACCACATTCTAGGCTGTAGCTGGGCCACAGTGTTGATGGTACTCACACTCACATTGCCAGCTCCCATGCTGGACACTGAGGACAGCCTCTTCCTCCCAGCGCTCTACTGAGAAAACTTCACAGCACATGTTCTTCAGAGAAGTGCTTATCACAGAGTGCATACAGAAGGGTACACTTGGAGCTTGGAGGTAACACACTCTCCCTCTTCTTTTTCAAAGAAGTACTCTCAAGTCAAGAGCAGTAATAACTATGCTTGTGCTATTAACAATCAGACCCTTCATGAGGGGAAAAGAGTTTATGAAAAATTAGAACTTAATGTAGTTTTAAGTAACAAAGATATGTTTAAATAGACAAATAGAACTATACCTTCCCATGGGACCTGTGTTATATACATATCATGGTATTGTCACTGTTCTCCCCTCTCCCAGTCATTGGAATCATAGATTCCAAGTTGTAAGTCAGACCCCAGATTGGAAGCACTTTCTTTCTTCAAGATGTTTGCTCATTGTAGAAAACATTTAGAAAGCATGTTTTAAAGAATGGTTTTATAGCAGAGAAGCTAAGTGTTTTTAACTCTGAGCCTAGATGAGCTTACTGTTAGGAATATGGTGTTTAAACCTTTCAAAATGAAAAACTGGGACATATGCTCATTATGAATCATTTTTTCTGGTTTAGGAATTTATACACATTTGAGAAGTATTACCATGGCATAAATTAATTCACATTTGATTATATCCAATTAAACAGTTGCTGAAAAGAATAAAGGACTATCCCAAAATATGTAAGCTATATACATATTAATGTTTTCATGGAATAAGGATTAAGCCCATCTTTTTTAGAGTCTTCTATCAGAAAAATGAACAAATGACAACTCATTTAGCAGTTTGAAGGACACACACACACACACACACACACACACACACCCGCTACCCCTATCTAGACCTAATTTATGTTTTTGACACTGTAGAGAGTTCAGGTCCTAAGACTTTATGGCCATTATAAAAACATTCTGACATGCTTTGCAGAATTCTTGTCTGCTTTTGTTGCAGATTTTTTTTCTTTCAAAGGATTTCTTGAGAAGATATTTATTTTGGGGTATTTAGGTTGTGAATTTCTCACCCTTCATTAAATGGAGTACCCAGCAATAAGGCTTACAGAGTGTTATATACTTTCCAGAAACTGAGTGCTGTGTACTTGCAATCTTTTCCTCTTTAAGAAAGCCCAAATTTTAAAAATTCGACCTGCAAAGTAGCCTATTTAGGGAATTTCTATTTGTATTCTTGACAAGTTTTCTGTAAGCATTTTTTTCTTTTATGTGTTTAAAATTGAATCCTATTTAGTCGGTAGATACCTTTTAAGACTGCATCTATTAAATAAAGTGAGATCAATTTGCATTTTAGCTTTCAAATTTTGCTTGGGATTCTTTGAGCTGTTTTTATTTGGCAGGAACAGAGATAAGAAGCTTGGCCTTTTTGCTGTCTTGGAAATTTCCAGCCCAAGAAAGCATACAGAGGCATAGCTCACAGGGTTTCTTATATGATTAGCTAGCTCTTTTCCTGAATTATTAAGCTGCATTAAAACAGCAGCTTGGTACAGTTGGTGTTTTAGGTTTTCATACCTTCTGAAAGATTAATATTCCTATAAGAATGAGGTTACTTTTGATGTCCCCTTTAGTGTTTTTAAACATCAAGAGCATCACGTTCTTGTACTCTACCTTCTGCAGACATTTACAACTATTCTAGGAGGTGTAATGGGTGTTTACTAACTTTCTGAAAGTGTTTCTCTCACAGATTGGCTTCCTTAAGTGTGAAATTTATACACCGATTTGAAACTACACTGTCCCTCTTGTCGATGGGGGATATGTTCCAAGACCCCCACTGGACGGCAAAACCATAGGTAGTACCGAACCCCATTGCTCCCAGTTAGAACATGTTTCTGTTCATGTCTTTCACCCACAAATTTCATGCCTTTTCTGTGTTAACCAAGGGCTTATCTTATCACACAGCTGTGGTTGAAACTTTTGCCCCTTGAGGTATAACAACAAAACTAGCATGTATTTCTTTTTCCTTCTTCATAGTATCACTGGTAGAAGATTCATTCTTACTGTAATCTTAGCAACCTTAGTGTATAACTTTTTTTTTCTTTTCAGCCGACAATGTTGATTTTTTCACTTAAAGGAAGCACATCGTGGCTTCTCTTTGGCTGCTATGAATTGCCAGCATCACTGCTCTTACATTTTGGGTCCATTATTAAGTGAAATAGGGTTTCCTTAAACACAAGTACTTTGATACCAATTCTGCAATAGTCCATTTGATAACCAAGGTGACTACAGAGTGACTGACAGGCGGGTAGTGTGTATAGCATGGTTATGCTGGACAAAGAGTTGATTCACATCCCAGATGGGATAGAGCAGGGCAGCACAGGATTTCATCATGCTTCTTAGAATGACACACAGTTAAAACTTAGGAATTGATTATTTCTGGAAGTTTCCATTTAATATTTTTAGACCTTGGTTGACTGTGGGTAACTGAAACTGCAGATAAGGGGGAATAATGTATTCTTAAAAGAGAATTTTTCTTAAAGAGCAGTCATAAGCAACCAGGACTAGAGTGAATTTTTGCTTTATTTTTCTTTGTAACTCTATTGCAATTAGGATACTGAATTAGTCGCTCATGTTGATTTTGGTATGCATGGGTCAATTTTGAGTAATTGACATAACTTTATTTAATGAACTTATGTTATCCTTTTAGGCTTATGTATTGATTATATACTTTCAAAGCTGAAAAGCCTAGTGTCTTACTAGTGCTTGAGAGAACTCAGTAAAAAGTCGGTATCACTTTCAAATAAAGGCTTAAAGATTAAGGATATATTTCTTTATTAAATATTTATTGAAAATTATTTTTTGCTGGCCTGCTCTCTGAAAATATATTAGATATAGTCTCTACTCTTAAATAGCTCCCACTTTAGTAAACAAAAAAGATACATGATTGAAAGAGGAGTTGGAGCTTGCACTGAGCCGGAAGGCTGAATGGGCCGTCCCCTAAGCAGAAGACAGAAGTAGATCCAGCAGAAGCTTGGAGGTGTACAAAAGTATTGCACCTGAAGGAACTGGGAGTCATTGCTAGTAGTATTGACAAATGAGGTCATAAGTCTTTTTGTTTATTTAACCTAATTTTATCAGTTCTCTGTATCTCAAGTGTGTTACTTGAAATAACCAAACTTACATTTCATTTTTAAAAATGAAAATTCAGACCCTTCCCTGAATTAGAATGAGCCCCCCACTTGCATTATAAATTTATGAGGGGTGAAGTGTTGTTGTTGTTGTTTTTTTCCAGAGACTCTGGCCACAGGGATTCTTCCATCTCTCAACTTCTGTAGCACATGTTGCCCTGACATGCAATTGGTCAGGCTTTCAGTCAGATGTGCTAAGGTTCCTGTTCTAATTCAACCATTTACAACCTCTGGGACCACAGGCAAATGTCTGTATCTCTCTAAGCCTCCAATGTCTGCCTCTGTAAAGTTGGGGTAAGAGTACTTCTTGGACTTCAGTGAGGATTACTTAAGATCATGCATGTAAGGTGCTGAGCACAATGCCCAGCACACGGAACTCAATTAAAAGTAGCTCTAATTAATGTTAGTGATCATTAGCACTCATTAATACCCCCGACCGTAGCTTGTTTTCATGACTTACCTACCTCTTTTCTCTCCACAACTAGTGTGAAGGGAGCATACTATATACTTTCTTGTCCCATATACCCACTCTTACTCACCATACTCCTCTATCCCTACATAGGTTCTGACACAGAGTGGGTCCTGGCTACATTTTTAAAAAGATGTAATACTAGATATCAGCAAGTAAACCTTGGGTGATAGGAAAGTTTCTTATGGGTTCTTGCTGTGGAGAATCCGAGTCAAGATGATAGTGAAAAAAATCTGTTTGGTCAAAAGTATGTTACCTTGGCCAAAGACTGTTATCAACCTCAGAACAAAACCAAAACAAAACAGGTGCCTTGTGAATTCCAGAGTAACTTGTAAAAGCTCATGCCAGAATAGAGTTGGAATAAATTCTAAACATGCAAAATGCTACTTTAAGAATTTTGTCCTGTGAATTTAAGAATGGTTTTTAATTACAGTAGCTCCCAAACCTTAACTATGGTTTTGCTTTCCATGGCTTCAGTTACCCGAACCACCTGCACTCTGAAAATATTAAATAGAAAATTCCAGAAATAAACAATTCATGGGCTTTTAATTACACGTCATCCTGAGTAGTGTGATGAAACCTTGTGCCGTCCTGTTTTGTCCTTCCTGGGACATGAATCATCACTCTGTTCAGCATATCTACGCTGTTGCACCCATTAGTCACTTAGTAGACATCTTGGTTATCATAAAGCCTGTTGTGGTACTGGTATTACAGTGCTTGTGTTTAACCCTTTTTTAAAAATTTTATTTTTAGTATGGAGATTTCTTTTTCTTTACTTTTATGTTCAGGGATACATGTGCAGGTTTTTACATAGGTAAACTGTGTGTCTCTGGGGCTTGCTGTACAGATTACAGTATTTTATAACCCAAGTAATTAGCACAGTACCCAATAGGTGATCTGTTGATCCTTTCCCTTCTCCCACTCTCCACCTTCCAGTAATCCTCAGTGTCTGTTGTTCTCCTGTATGTACTCATGTTTTTGAGGTTTAGATAAGTGAGAACATGCAGTATATTTCTCTTTTTGAGATGGAGTCTTGCTCTGTCTGTCGCCTACGCTGGAGTGCAGTGGTATGATCTCGGCTCACTGCAGCCTCTGTCTTTTGAGTTCAAGCAATTCTCCTGCCTCAGCCTCCTGAGTAGCTGGGATTATAGGTGTGTGCCACCACGCCCAGCTGATTTTTGTATTTTTAGTAGGGACAGGGTTTCACCATGTTGGCCACCCTGGTGTCCAATTCCTGACCTCAAATGATCCTCCTACCTTGGCCTCCCAAAGTGCTGGGATTGTAGGCTGAGCCACCTCGCCTGGCCTCAGTTTTTGTTTTTCTCTTCCTGTGTTAGTTTGCTTGAGATAATGGCCCCTAGCTCCATCCAAGTTGCTGCAGAGGACCTGATCTTATTCTTTTTTATGGCTACATAGCATCCCAGGGTGTATATGGACAACATTTTCTTTATCCAGTCTACCATTGATGAACACTTAGGCTAATTCCATGTCTTTGCTATTGTGAATAGTGCTGTCATGAACATAAGTGTGTATGTGTCTTCATGGTAGAATTGTTTATATTCCTTTAGGTATATACTCAGTAACAGGATTGCTGGGTTAAGTGGTAATTCTGTCTTAAGTTCTTTGAGAAATCACCCACACTGTTTTCCGCAACAGCTGAACTAATTGACACACCAGCAGTGTGTAAACATTCCCTTTTCTCCACAACCTCACCAGCATCTGTTATCTTTTGACTTTCTAGTAATAGCAAAAATTCTGACTAATGTGAGACGATATCTCACTGTGGATTTGTTTTTTGTTTATTTGTTTGTTTGCACAGGGTGTTGCCCTGTCACTCAGGCTGGAGTGAGGTGGTATGATCATGGCTCACTGCAGGCTTGACCTCCTGGGCTCAGTAGATCATCTGCCTCAGCCTCTTGAGTAGCTGGGACTATGGGAATGTGCCACTACATCTGGCTAGTTGTTTTTGTATTTTTTTGTAGAGATGGGATTTTATGATATTTCCCCGGCTGGTCTCAAACTTAGGCTCAAGTGATCCACCCACCTCAGCCTCCCAAAGTGTTGTGATTACAGGTGTGAGCCACTGCAATCAGCTTCATTGTGGTTTTGATTTGCATTTTCTAATGATTAAAGATGTTGAGCACTTTTTAATTTGCTTGTTGGCCACATGTATGTCTTCTTTTGAAAAGTGTCTGTTCATGTCCTCTGCACACTTTTTCATAGGAAGGTTTGCTTTTTGCTTGTAAATTTGTTTAAGTTCCTTATAGATTGTGGATATTAGATCTTTGTTGGATGCATAGTTTTCAAATATTTTCTCCCATTCTGTAAGTTGTCTGTTTACTCCCTTCATAGTTTCTTTTGCTGTGCAGAAGCTCTTTAGTTTAATTTGGTCTCATTTGTTGACTTTTGCTTTTGTTGCAGTTGCTTTTGGTGTCTTCATCATGAAATCTTTGTCAGGTCCTATTTCCAGAATGGTATTTCCTAGATTATCTTCCATGGTTTTTATAGTTTTAGATTTTACATTTAAGTGTTTAGTCTACCTTGACTTGACTTTTGTATATGGTATAAGGAAGGGGTCCAGTTTTAATCTTCTGCATATGGCTAGCCACTTATCCCAGGACCATTTATTGAACAGGGAATCCTTTCCCCATTGCTTGTTCTTGTCAGCTTGGTTGAGGATCAGTGGGTTGTAGGTATGCAGCCTTATTTCTAGGTTCTCTATTCTGTCCCATCAATCTGTATGTCTCCTTTTGTACCAGTGCCATGCTGGTTGGGTTACTGTAGCCCTGTAGTTACTGCAGCTTTTTTCTTTCTGCGTAGGATTGCCTTGGTTTTTTTGGCTTTTAAAAAATTCCATAGGAATAGCATTGAAGCTGTAAATTGCTTTGGGGGCAGTATAGCCATGTTAACAATGATTCTTCCTATCCATGAGCATGAAAAAACATTCTTATCCAATGTTTTTTTCATTTGTTGATGTCATTTTTGATTTATTTGAGCACTGTTTTATAATTCTTTTAGTAGAGATCTTTCACCTCCCTGGTTAGCTGTATTCTATTTACATATCTTTCATTTTCCCGGTAGTTTATCTTTTTGTGGCTATCGTGAATGGTATTGCATTATTGATTTGGTTTTCAGTTTGGATGTTAGTGTATAAGAATGCTATTTATTATATTTTTGTACATTGATTTTATATACTGAAACTTGGCTGAAGTGGTTTATCAGATCAAGGAGCTTTTGGGCAGAGTCTATAGGGTTTCCTATGTATAGAATTATATTGTCTGCACACAGATAGTTTGATTTCCCTTCTTCCTGTTTGGATGTCTTTTATTTCTTTTTCTTGTCTCATTGCTCTGGGAGGACTTCCAGTACTTTGTTGAATAGGAGTGGTGAGAACGGGCATCCTTGTCTTGTTCTGGTTTTCAAAGGGAATGCTTCCAGCTTTTGCCCATATAGTATGATGTTGGCTGTGGGTTTTTCGTAGATGGGTCTTATTATTTTGAAGTATGTTTCTTCAATTACTAGTTTGTTGAGGGTTTTTTTTTTTTTTTTTTGTTGAATTGTATCAAAAGCCTTTTCCGCATCTGAGATAATCATGTGGTTTCTGTTTATGTGATGAATCACATTTACTGATGTGCGTATGTTGAACCAATCTTGCATCTCAGGGATAAAGACTACCCGATGGTGGTAGATTAGCTTTTTTATGTGCTGCTGGATTTGATTTGCTAGTATTTGGTTGAAGATTTTTGCATCTATGTTCCTCGAGAAAAATGGCCTGAAGTTTTATTGTTGTTGTTGTTGCTGTTGTTGTGTCTCTGTCAGGCTTTGGTGTCCGGATGATGCTAGCCTCATAGAATGAGTTAGGGAGGAATCCCTCCTCCTCAATTTTTTGGAATAGTTTCAGTAGGATTGGTACCAACTCTTCCTTATACATCTGATAGAATTCAGCTGTGATTCCATCTGGTCCTGGTTCTAGGTTTTGTAGCTTGTGTGTATCGAGGTGGTCATAATTGTTTTTTTTTTTAATCTTTCTGTGGGGTCAGTGGTAACATCCTCTTTGTCATTTCTGATTGTGTTTATTTGGATCTTCTTTTTTTCTTTATTAGTCTAGCTAGTGGTCCATCTAACTTACTAAATTTTTTTTTTTTTTTTTTTTTTTTTTTTTTTTTCTTAGTTTTCTTTTTTTTTTTTTTTGTTAGCTTTGGGGTTGGTTTGCTCTTCTTTCTCTAGTTCCTCTAGTTTATGAGTAACCCTTATTTTAAATTAATAATGGCCTCAAGGCATAAGAGTTGTGATGCTGGCAATTTGGATTTGTCAAAGGGAAGCTGTAAAGTGCTTCCTTGTTTGTTTCTCTCTTACTGTGTCTAATTTAAAAATTAAACTTTATCATAGGTATATATGTATAGGAAAAAATTGTGTGTGTGTATATATATACACACATACATATACATATACACACACATATATATATATATACACACACACACATACACATACATACAGATATCTAGCTAGATAGTACCAAAATACATACATCTGTGGTTTTGGACATCCACTGGAATGTATCCCCTGTGGGTAGGGGGGACTACTGTAATCACAAAAAAACTAACAGTATGCAAGTACTTCATATCATAGAAAATGTTATTATTTAAAGAAGAAAACTTGATTTTTGTGTTTGCCAATTATTAAATCATGTTCTTTATACATACACATGTGTACACACACAATGTACTGAGTCTCCTCTCTAGGTTCTGTGGACAAAGTCTTTGGGTTATTTGAACCCAGTCTTCTAAGAGAACCATGTCAGAGATCTTGTCATTACATCACCACACCTACTTGAAGCCCGATTTCTTTGATTCACCTAGGCTTATGATCTGCATTTCATTCCAGTCTTCTTGGTACATATTTTTTATATATGTGGTCAAGTTTTCTGTGGAATTCTGATAATGAGAATTACAAGTGTTGATTAATTATAAACCTAAAATGGGATTGAGGCAATTGTTAACTCATCATGGTTTTGCTGCTTTCCCTCCTTACTGGGGAAGAATTAGGAAGATTTTATCGGGGACTGATGGAAGAATAATTTGGCATGACCATAATTTGGGTCAGAAAAAGTCTCTTATTAAAATTCCCACAAGGTTCATTTAAGGAGCAAGATCTTTTGAAACTAATGGTGTGGTACTTACTAAATCCACACAAGTTATGCTTTGATTGTCATCTTCTTTGATTTTTCTGCTTGGTTGTCATCTGATGAGAGATTACTGCATTACCTGAGAATCTTACCTTACTAGAGTCGTTTCTCTCTAAACTAGAATCCCTTCTAAATAGTAACATATTCGCATCAAGAAAGAGTGAGAACCCTTGGTACTAAGCTGGTGCTCCAGATGCCTTTGTACATTCTGTTGTTGTTGCACTTTTCCTGACTTTCTAGTGGCCGGTGTGGAGGTGTGGGATGGTATGTTGGTGCCTTCATTCAACTTTTTAGCTTCTGTCAAGCTACCCTGTCATCTTGCTAAATTCCAAAGGTGTGTTCTTTTCTCATTCTTGGTCACAATAAAACATCACCTGAGACGGGATCAGCCTGACTCGCCCATCCACAAGGGATGACGTGTTTGAGAAATCCTGTTTGTGACACTGGGGAAAAAATTGTGAGTGTTCATCTCTGATACATATGGAATCGAAGCTTGTCCTTAAAAGCTCTGGCAGGTCTCTCTTTGATGTTTTTTTAGGGACATCTCATTACATCATTTGTGCAATAGACTTTTGAGGTGAGAGTTTCTAGTGGCAGAGGAGCAGAACTTTGAAATAGGTCTAAACCCTGTACTTTGGATATGGGCCAGACCCATTTGTGTTTCCCATGGGACTGGTTGACAAGGCACAAGGAAGCTCTACTATACATTCTCATGTGGTTAGTGTAGCCTGACTGCTGATGCAACATAGGCTAATTGTCAGTGTAATTCCTGTGAGTTATCTCTGTGATGAAATATCAGCTGGAGCTTCCCAGTGGGTCTCTGGGCCGGTTATGCAACCGACTTTGACATGGTATGATTCAGAATTTCAGAGTTGCTAAGGTGATTTGGGAAGAAATCAGTTCCCATCAGCCTTCATTATTCATACTGAAGGTAGGAATCAGGACTTGGCCAGGCTGTGGCCTGGCCCAGAGGAAATACATTAGATTTATATGATTTACAGTTTCTCACATAGAGTTTACTAGAGTTACCTCTGTGTATGTGATATGTGTCATGTACCATGTTATGAGCTCATCTTATAGCAACAGCAGCTATTATTTACATTATATACTTCCTCCATTTCCCAAAAAATTATATAAGGTGGTAGCTGACAATAAAAAGGTCAGGGATTACCAGGAGTTCAGGGGAGGGATGAATAGGCGAAGCACTGAAGGTTTTTAGGGTAGTGAAATATTCTGTATGGCATTTTTCTGGTGGATGCATGACATTATGTTCTATACTTTACCAGTACCTCCAAACCTCACAACTTCCCTTGTAGAATCAGTAATGTCCTCCATTGAAAAATGAGAAAATTGAGGCACATATTAGATGATTTATCCAAAGGCATCCAACTACCAAGGGCAGAACTCGTATGGAACCAGGTCCATCTGACTTAACACCAGTGCTCTTGCCTCTAACCTGAGCTGCTTCTCTGACAGGTGTACTGCCGTTTATATTCATGTTGCCCAGCAGTGTTCCTGACCTAGGATAGCTGCCAGTAAAGTTGGTTGATTTTATTTGAATCATATTAAGCACCCTGGAGTCACTGTACTTCTGCAGCAGCACCCTGTGTGTAGTAGGTACTTGGTATTTTTATGTGAACAAAAGCAGCAAAGTAGACAGCATACCCATTTTACAGATGAGAAAATTAAATCCCAGAAAGTGTCGACAAGTAACTTGCCTAAAGTCACCCATCACCACTGGTGGCATTTCTGAATGTGAGGGCTACCTGATGTATCTAATGTCAGCTGAATTCATAATTCTTCCTGTCTTCCACATTTTTCACAAATAGACTCCCATTTCCAGAAACCCTTCAGGTTTCTTCCAGTTGCTTGTTGTCTCTTCTAATTCAAGTTCCTCATTCCCCTCTGAGACCACCTCAGCCTGTCCATATCACTATCAGCATTTTGGACAAAGCCATTCAATAAGTCTCTAAGAAGTTCCAAACCTTCCCACATTTTCTTGTCTTCTTCTGAGCCCTCCAAATTGTTCCAACCTCTGCCTGTTACCCAGTTCTAAAGTCACTTCCACATTTTCAGGTACCTTTTCAGTAGCACCCACTCCTGGTAGCAATTTACTGTATTAATCTGTTTTCATGCTGCTGATAAAGACATATTCAAGACTGGGCAATTTACAAAAGAAAAAGTTTAATGGATTCAGTTCCACATGGTTGGGGCAGCCTCACAATCATGGCAGAAGGTGAAAGGCACATCTCACATGGCGGCAGATACAAGAAGAGAGCTCGTGTAGGGAAACTCCCCTTTATAAAACCATCAGATTGGCCAGGCACAGTGGCTCATGCTCTTAATCCCAGCGCTTTAGGAGGCTGAGATGGGCGGATCACCTGAGGTCGGGAGTTCAAGGCTAGCCTGGCCAACATGGTGAAACGCCGTCTCTACTAAAAATACAAAAATTAGCTGAGCGTGATGATGGGCACCTGTAATACCAGCTGTTGGGAGGCTGAGGAGGAGAATTGCTTGAACTCAGGAGGTAGAGGTTGCAGTGAGCCGAGATTGTGCCACTATACTCCAGCCTGGGTGACAGAGCCGGACTCCATCCCAAAAAAAAAAAAAAAGCCATCAGATCTCATGAGACTTATTCACTATCATTAGAATAGTATGGGAAATACCCACCCATGCTATTTAATTACCGAGATTTAATTACCTCCCACCGCGTCCGTCCCACAACATGTAGGAATTGTGGGAGCTACAATTCAAAATAAGATTTGTGTGGGGACACAGCCAAACCATATCATAGATTTTCCTGAGATAATGAGGGACTGATAATCAGGAGCTGATCTAGATATGCAAGTATGGAGTATGGGAATCACAGAATAAAGAGGATGTTCGAATCCTATGGGAGAGATGAGATACTGAGTGGATATTTCCCATACCTGGTGGAAACACCTCAAGCTTCTTACATGGCTGGTTGAGAATTTGCTGCTTCAAGATTCTGGCTGTAGCAAAACTGTAGAATCACAGTTATTTTACTATAAGATATCCGTTTGAAATGTATTTATGCCACCAAGGACCAGGAAGGTGAAATGCTACACGTGGCGCCATAGAACTATTGCCTGAGCTTGTTTTTCGGAAAAATCCATATCTGGATGATGTGACTGAGTCATCAGCAGTGCCTGGCTGGCTGTGTTCTAATAGGTCAGATGTAACTTAAGCCCCAAAGTTCTTAGGACAGCCATAAATTAGTCTGAAGGTGGCAACAAGCAAGGGTGCATGTTGCCTCCAGCTTAGAATCAAGGGCAACAAAGCTGCCTAGAAATTGGAAACCCAGGAGAAGCTTTAGACCAGAGACAGGCAGCAATACTTTGTGAGAATTTTACTAACAGAAAAGGAAGATACAGAGTCATGTTTATCAAACTTGAGGATTTATAAGAAATACCTATATAGCTTATATATTTTATTTTTATTTATTTTTGAGACAAGGTCTTGCTCTGTTTCCCAGGCTAGAGTGCAGTGGCTCAATCAAGGCTTACTGCGGCCTCACAGTGAGCTCAATCCTCTCATCTCAGCCTCTGGAGTACCTGGGACTGTGTACCACCACACCTGGCTAATTTTTTTTCCCCCATAGAAATGGGATCTCACTATGTTGCCCAGGCTGGTCTGGAGTTCCTGGGCTCAACCAGTCCTCCCACTTAGGTCTCCCAGAGTGCTGGAATTCAGGCATGAGCCACCATGCCCAGCGTGTGTAGCTTCTTTAAAATGCAAAATCCTGTGCTTCACCTCCCACGGAGTCTGATTAAGTAGCTTTGGCTAGGGGCTCAGGAATCTGTATTTTTAGCAAGTGATTCTGATATAAGTGATCCATAGATCATACACTGAGAAACACTGAGTCTGGAAAGACTTCTGAGATCATCTAGTCAGCCCTCTCTCACAAATGGGGAATTTAAGGTCTAAGGAGGAGAAGGGGCTTGACCAAGTGGCTGAACAAGTTGCAAAGTCAGTGCAGCTCCACTAACGTGCACTTCTTCATTTTGCAATTTACTCTTCATCCTAGTGGCAGGATGAAAGGCAAGTCTACCCTCCTAATTCCCAGCTCCCCTTCCTTCTTGCTATTTTTTATTTTCTTTTTTTCCAGAGTACCTTCTAGTGTAAAAATAATTTACTAATTTGATGTGTTTATTGCTGTTTTCCTTGCTTCACTAAAATGTAAGCTTCACAAGGGCAGTGATTTTGTTTTGTTTTGTTTTCACTGAAGTAGCCTATGTGCCTCGAACAGCACCTGACCCATAGTAGGTGCTCAATGAGTATTTATAAGTGGATGGGTGAAAACTACTTTGTTAAACTGTACATAAGTTAACAGGAATTATGTACCAGTCCTTAGGCATTAGCACAAAATAGAATAGAATATTTTCTTTTTCACGTTTGATTCTAGCTTGAATTAGAGGTTATAGAAACAGCTTCTTTATGGAAGATAAGAGACTTACCAATCATATATACAATAACAATAATATGAATAACAATAGCAACAATAACAACAGTGATAACTTCCATTTATGGAATATTTACATTCCATAATGTAGGCACGGTAAAAGGCACGTCTCACATGGTAGCAGACAAAAGAAGAGAGCTTGTGTATTAAAACAGATTAATACGTAAATTGGTACCAGGAGTGGTACCAAATGCCAAAGACTAGGCAATAGTATTCCATAAATGGAATATTTACTGTCCCTCCAACACATACCATGTGAAGTTCTGAGCTAAGACCATCACACCATTATCTCATCTAAGTCTTAGTACAGACCAAGGGCAGAGGAACAAACTAGTATTGTCTGTTTTCCAAAGGAGGAAACTGAGGTGAAATTACTGTTTAAGGTTAAATAGCCAGTGCACATTTAGGACCTGTGATCCCGAAGATTACATTCTTAACTACCCGTTACATTCAGTATTAGGCTTGGGGAATTCTCTCTTTGCAGAAGGAATTGAAAATGCCAGAGATTAGGCAAGCACCGCTCTTTGGGATGTCCTTGGGCCAAGAACACCAGCCTCTAAGGTAGTATAAAACCACAGACTGGAAAGACGCATTTTTTTTTTCAGCCCAGCTTTCCAGTATTTACCCACACTCTCAAGTCTTTCCATCCTTACATTACAAAGAACCTTTCGTCTTGAACTATTAGGGTTTCTCACTTCTCAGACACCCTCCCTGAAGCAGCCCAAGGAAAATTCCTGTGGTGACAGGTCATTTCTAGGAAGGCCACTGTAGCACTTCATACTTGCTCACACCCCACCCACTCAAGGAAGGGTAGACAGAAAGAGGCTCCTTCACCCAGCTTCTGTGCTGCTTTCCTGTTGAGGCCACAGGAAGGGGCTGAGGATCATGATTTTTCTAAATGTGGACACAGCAGACCTCTTGTAAGACTTGGGTGAGCCTTTGAGTTCTTGAAACACTGTACCTATTAAAACTGGTTGTGAACACACAGAATAAAGTATCACCACCCACTGTGAATAATGTCAGCATTCATTCCCACCCCTGACAGCCAAGACTGGCCCACTTGGAATCAGTGAGCACTTCACACATGGCAGCAGAGCCCCTTACCCCACAGCTGCAGACACAGGTTGAACACTGGTGCACCCCTGGGCCTTTATGAAGAGAGAGGCTTATAACACCCACTGCCATCTTTACACACAGTGTCGTAGGTACTGTGCTGAGAACTTCACAGCCATGATCTCATTTAATTCTTATAATTAAATAAGATGAGGCACTGCTGTCCCACTTCCGTAGATGGGGAAGGCCTGGAGAGAGTGGTAACTTGTCAGAGTCTTATGGCATCTGCAACAGGCAGAACCACATTTTAAACAAAGGTTGAGTTAGTTCTAAAACCTGTGCTTTGCTAGTCTGCTCTTCTGTACCAGTGGTTAAGAGCATTGACTCTGGAGCCACACTGCCTGGATTTCAGTGTTGACTCTGCCACTTACTAGTTGGGAGACATTGGGCAGGTTACTTAGCTATCCTCCTCCTTGGGCTGTTCATCTATAACATAAGGATAATAATGTCCTCATAGCATGGGTTGCTAAAAAGATTAAAGGAATCCATATATGTAAAGCACTCAGTGTCTGGTGCATAGAAATCACTAAATGCCAGCCATTATTATTAATTTATGTATCAAGTCCTTTTTTTCTCTGCTTGATAGAAACTTGATCTCAGAAGTTTCAGGTTTTTCCAACTACCCACCCTTATTTCCAACCCCTGCCAAGGGTTGCATCTGTATTCCCAAGTGGCTTAGAGTGTTACCTGCTATATAGTAGCCTCAAATGAATGCTGGTGATGATATTATGGCAGTGCCGAGACATTGGGGGTGTGGGAAGGCAGGGTTAGGGGCAGGCATCTGCGTCTCGTCAGCGTCCATCCTCCGTGGTGTCGTATCCTGAAAGTGTGAAGGGCGCTGTCCAGATGCTCATCTTGTGGACAGCACAAGAACGGGGAGGCAACCACTATTTCACGTACAGCAAGTTACTGTTATTTTAATGCCCTAACAATGAATCTATATTTAATTAATTTAAAAGCTAGTGGAGGTAAGAGTATTATTCACTCAGTTCCTGGTCAAGGTACATTAAATCAAAAAGGTTAGCACTTAGAACTTTTCCAGGGATAGATAATCTCAGACAAGCTTCAAGGTATGCCATTCTTTGGAATGAATTGTCACTTTCCAACCACCACCACCCAGCAGTGTCTTCCCGTCTCCCTTCCTTCTGGGTGCCTGGGAAGGCAGGCTTCGCCACTGTTCTGCCACTGGCCTAAGCTTCGTCGTGACTATACTTTCCACTTCTCTTCTAGCTTAAGAGTTGGACAGTGGAGGACCTTCAGAAGAGGCTCTTGGCCCTGGACCCCATGATGGAGCAGGAGATTGAAGAGATCCGGCAGAAGTACCAGTCCAAGCGGCAGCCCATCCTGGATGCCATTGAGGCTAAGAAGAGGCGGCAGCAAAACTTCTGAGCAAGGCCAGGCTGTGAGGGCCCAGCTCCACCCAGGCTGTGGTGAATTCTAGATGGCTTCCCTCACATTTGTTAGCCAGAACTTCTGCTCTGTCATTTCTCCACAGCACCTTTGTGAACTCAGGAATGTGCGCCAGTGGGAAGGGCTCTCTTGACAGTCAGCGTGCCATCTTGATGTGTGTATGTACATTGGTCAGGTATATTATTTCAAAGGATTTATATTGGCGCTATCAACTCAGAGTTTTAAACCCCAGGAACAGAGACTTCTAGTTGAGTGATAGCTGGGAAAGTTTTACATTGTCTTTTTGTTTTTCTTCTCCCAAGAGCTTTCAATTGTTCTTTCTGGAAGATTTTTAAAAAATATATAAATATGCATATATATATATAAATTATAAATAGATTCCCCACTCAGTGTGGTGGCATCTCTGTACAGGTACAGTTTTAAACAGTTTGCCTCTTTTCTGTAAGATTATGGTACTGTGGAACATGAGAGCAGAGGACATTGGGAGGCTGTTAGGGGGTCACTGAATCCCAGGAGTCAGCCTCCCCCTTTTAAAAGCTACATTTAAAAATTAGGTTTAGGACAGTTCTTTTACCATGGTTTCAGCCTTGTGTGGTCATCACTGGCTTCTGGAGCTATTGGTGATGTCCAAGGGAAAGCTTTGAGAGTCTGTATTTACTCTTTGAGTCCCAGGAGAAGCCTGGCACCCTCTTTGCAAATTGACCTTTGCTCTTTCAACGCCTTTCATCCATCTCCACTCTCTCAGCTGCCTAAAGTCACAACACAGATATTGCCCAGTGCCTTAAGAGGAGAATGATCCACGGAGGGGATAGGCCTATCAGGAACTCTCAGCAAACACAGGGCTGTGTTCAGTCCACAAAGGGAAAGGGTTTTCAAAGCTCTCATTGTTCATGTAAAAAATCATACACGTGGCATTTTGCTCCACATTCCTTACAGACAGGGGTAGAGGGGGTTGCTTTTCTGACCCACATTCAAATATGTGACTGTTTTCTTTTCTCTTTTACTGCTAAGCAGGCTGGAAAGGATACATGAATATTAGACTAAGATTTGTTCTCCAGGAGGTTCAACCTGAACACAGAATGTCAGAGTTGGAAGGGATGTTAGAGGTCATCTGATCTGACCCTCTTGTACAGATGATCAGAAAACTGAGGCTTAGAGAGGGGAAGCGGCATGGCAAAAACCACAAAGCAAGTTAGCATAAAAGCTGGGACTAGAATTCAGGGTCCTCATTCCTAGGCCACTGAAACATGCAGCCCCTTCTTTGGGGGAAGAGACCTGTGTCAGTTTTAGTTAATTGTCCCAGCAGAACCTTGCTAACAGAAACCTGCTCTTGCCTTGGCTCTTCAGTAGGTGACCTGGCTGTAAAGAGATTCCCTAGATGAGCCAGATCATTCAGTTTCAGCAACTTCTTGAGCTCTGCAACATCTGCCGTAATAGCAGACAAGCACCCACAGAGGCAGGTTTCCGGCCTGAAGCAGATCAGAGGGCTTTGCAAAAGACAGCATAGGGCCATCTTCCTGCAACTTTGGCTTAATGCCACATGGTGTTTTGTCACACAGCAAAGTTCTGTGATAATTGGGGAAGACAAATATCTTTTTATTTTCTTCCAGTACCTCTTTCCCTCAGATGGGGAATCATCACTGGGTTGCACCTAAGGATACTGTAATTTGACTCCA
This sequence comes from Cebus imitator, assembly GCF_001604975.1. Lineage (NCBI taxonomy): Eukaryota > Metazoa > Chordata > Mammalia > Primates > Cebidae > Cebus > Cebus imitator. Next base: position 1,008,595 of record NW_016107447.1, read on the forward strand.
TAATTGCTTTTGCTCCTGAAACCTGGGAATCAATGGAAAGGCAGGGAATGTGCCTCTTCTGTGGCCAGATTCTGTTATTTGCAATTAAAGCAAGTTTTTAAAATATGCAAGAGGCAGTTGTTAGTCTTCAGGGCTTGGCCACTGAAATAGCTATGTGGCAGATACAGAAAATAGAGGACAATTTGAGGATCCTGCTGGAATAGTAAATGGCAGTTACCATTTGTTGACCACCTATTATATGTCAGGCCTTGAGCTGGGTAGGCTCTACACTTCACAGTAACCCTGTGACTTAACTACTTTATCTCCATTTCATAGATGAAGAAATGGGTTCAGAGAGAAAGATTCCTTCCCAAGGCCCTGCAGCTAGTAAATGATAGAATCAGAACTCATAACATCACTGTAGGGGATCAGTATTTATAGGAAAAAGGAAAGTCACAAGTCTGTTTAAAATGAAGTGACCACTTTTCTTGCATAGACTAAATAACTCTAACTGGCATTTTTAGGTTGGAAAGACAGCTGAATTAGTAAAGTCTGATTGCCAAGTAAGTTTTAAAAACCAAAGCATCCAGGATGCACACTCCTGCACCATTTGCTGTGCAAATTAATAGTTCTGTCTCTCTCTTTTTTCTTTTGATTTTATGAGATGGATTTTCGCTCTTGTTGCCCAGGCTGGAGTGCAATGGTGTGATCTTGGCTCACTGCAACCTCTGCCTCCCAGGTTCAAAGCAATTCTCCTGCCTCAGCCTCCCAAGTAGCTGGGATTACAGGCATGCACCACTACACCTGAATAATTTTTTGTGTTTTTAGTAGAGACAGGGTTTCACTATGTCTGTCAGGCTGGTCTTCAACTCCTGATCTCAGGTGATCCACCTGCCTTGGCCTCCCAAAGTGCTGCGATTACTATAGGCATGAGCCACCGCACCTGGCCTCTCTTTCTTTTTTAAACAAAGAACTTTGCAATTGGCCAGACAGGAAGAGAAAGCCCATTTTCTCCCTTCCTAAGCTAAATCCAAATAAAAGAAAGTTCAGTTTTCCCTCATAACTATTCTTGGGTCATGCACTTTGATCTGGAGTTTGTTTTGTTTCAAGCATATGTGCATCCAGCTTGCTGATCCAGCAGTCTGTTGCTTACCAGTCTAGCTAGATGGAGACTTTTGGCCAGAAGTCAATTTGTTTTGGATCAGAGAAATTTCTTGACAAGGAATATTTGTTTTCTAGTGACAGAAAGGCAACGGAGCAAGTCCTAGTTTTGTTGTTGTTGTTGAATACTAAATTTAAGATATACCAGCTTGCTTTCATTGAGCCCTGGGCTTCAGTCATTGCTTGAGCATTTGCAACTCGAGCTTCCAGGGAACTTCAAGGTCCTTGCTTGTTCTCTGCTTTCAAGAAACAATGACCTGATTCTGTCTTTAAAGACATCTCAGAATTCTTTAAGAATATCTTAGTTGGTCCTTCAGTAATTTTGAAGCACAGTCCTTTTTTTCCCCTTTTTTGTCCGTTTCCCCAAGCCACCAATTGGATGAATGAAAGTTTGATGGGGAAGAGGAAGGGTGGGAGGATGCATGGATGAGTGGATGAGTGGATAGACAGACGTATTGATAAATAGATAGAACCAGTCATCTGAAGCACCTTAAAAATTGTAGCCTTGACTCCTTGAGACTGTAGATTTTGATCCAAGAAACATTTATTTAGCACCTATTAGATGCCAGAAAGTTATACCATGTAAAACTCAGTAGGTCTTTTCAATATCAGGAATGAGAGAGGTGACATCATGATACATCCTATGGATATTAAAAAGTTAATAGAATATTATGAATAATTTTATGCTAATAAATTTAACAACTTCAAAGGTGAAATAGATAAATTCCTTGGAAAAATAAAAAGTACCAAAGTTCATTCAATGGATACTAGCCTGAGCAACATGGCAAAATACTGTCTCTTCAAAAAATAAAAAAAAATTAGTCGGGCATGGTGGTGCATACCTGTAGTCCTAGCTGGTCAGGAAACTGAAGTGGGAGGATCACCAGAGTCCGGGGAGGTTGAGGCTGCAGTGAGCCATGGCCTCACCACTGCACTCCAGCCTGAGTGACAGAAGGAGACCCTCTCTCCCTCAAATAAAGAAGAAATAGATAGTCTGAATAGCCTTATATCTACAGAAACTTAATAGTGCTGATAGATATAAGTATTATTATCCTCATTTTATAGATGTGGAAACTGAGGCTCAGAGAGGTAAAGTCTGTTGCTCAAGGTCATGTGGCTAGAATACTGGCAGAGCCAGGATTGAAATCCAGATCTTCTGATTCTTATTCCAGTGCCCTTTCTAGCGTACCATGTTGCCTCTAGAGATTGCAGCTCCTTACTTACTGCAAAATTGTTTCTGCCCAATTACATCTACACCTCACCCCATCCTTTCTTAAGCACTATGTTTGTGTTTTCATCAGTATTATATTCATTGTCTTTGGAATACATGTTCTTGTTTGTGTTAGGAAAAAAAATCTCTTTTACCAGCTTGCACTCAGACCAACTTGGGAAAAAACAAGCTTAAATGCTGTTGCTATGTACAGTTTAAAAATGTGAAGTTTGTAGCTTTAACTTTTTGTAAGAAAATCTAATAACACTGGCTTAAGTGTTGACCTGAAATGCCTATTTTGTAAGGTTTGGATGTAAGTAATCAATTGAGGTCAGCAGTTTGTATAAGTATGAGACATAGCTTCCTCCATTGCCCCCACTCCTTTTTTTTTTAAGTTTGAGTTGCTTCCTATGTGTTTATGTTAGAATTGTTGTTCTCCTTTCTTCTTCCTATACCTCATCACCTTTGTTTTAAATAAACTGTCCTTTGGACCGCAAACCCTTATTAATGAGCCTGGATAACTGTGTTGTGAAAAATCTTCGTGACATCGACTCTGTGGTGTTTATTCTGAGATCCAAAGTCGGGGAAAGATAGGTAAACTTTTGTTGGGCTTCTGTTGTGTGCCAGGGTACTGAGCTAGTTTGTCAGGGATATAAAGATGAACCAGACACCATCCTTGCAGAGCATTTGGGAAGTTAGCCAAGCACAAAAACAGACAATATTGAACATACCATGGTAGAAGAAGACACGTGACCTGTAGATACGCAAAAGAGTGAGTGACGGTTCTGCTGGGATGTCCAAGGAAACTCTTCTAGAGGAGATAATATACCTTGAAACTTTAAAATAGAAGAAGAGATGCCTAGATTAATAAAGAGTAGAAAGTAAGGGAGAGAAAGCATCCTGGACAGAAGAACATGCCTGTATAAAGCATCTAGTGTGAGATGTCAATCACCTTAGAATCCTTCATCCCCATTTGCTGCTGCATGAAGCCAGGCCAGATGTGATGCAGCATTCAGAGGTACAGCAGCAGGTTCCTGCCCTTTCTTAGCCAGCCTAACCCTGGGGTTTTTTTCAGTCTTTAAAGTTGACCCCACAGCAGAGGCAATAGAGTTACAATGAAAAGTAAGTGTAGGTCTCTTGAGTCAAGTTGCTCTACAGTATTTAATAGAATAGTTCTACAGTCAGTGTGTGTAACTGTCATGTTTTTCTGTGGGCCTTTCTTGGAGTGGGGTGATAAGTGTGAAAGTTGCCTAATTTACTTGCCTCACTGCCTGAAATATTTAGTGTACCTTCCTTCTTGTTGCCAGAGTTGATGACAGATGTTCCCTATTGATCACACTGAGAACCTACGGCCAGATGAAGGAAAGAGGGAGGGGTGAAGTAAGTTTTATTTATTATCTGCCAGGAACAATGTAGAGCCGTGTAGATGACCTCATTTGTTTTCTCACACACACTCTTATAGTAGTGTACCCTTTCTATGGACACATTGATTTTTACAGTGTACAGTACTGCCCACGAGGGGGTGCTTTGCTGTGATAGCGATTGAGGAGCCCTACCAGCATTTAATGGGCAGGGGTAGGTTTACTAGATGGTCTGCAATGCATTCTGGGACAGTCCTGTATAACAAATATCTGTCCAGTGTCCAGCACAACATTCAGGTGTTCCACTGGTTATTTATTTTGGTGAAAATTTTGTTTATAAACATGTGATACTAAACCAAAGTTCATTTAAATGTAAACACAAAGTGCTTTTTATAAGGTTTTACTGTTTTTTCAAGAATGAACTATGAAGAGTGGAGAGACATTTGCAGTTTGTTTTGTTCGGAACTTTACTAAGAGTTGTTCTCCATTTCGGAAAACCACATCATCAATGGCTGTGATTTTTGAGTCACTAGTTCAAGATGAGTTTAGATCTGTAGCTGTTGTATTCACAGAAATTCCATGTAACTTGTAAACACATGTAATTTCAGAGAATGATGAAGTACTGCAAAAAGAAAAGAACAGGGAAATGGGATTGAGAGTAATGTGTGTGTGTGTGTGTGTATGTGTAGAAAGTGGTGGCTTTATGTAGAGTGATAAATGGCGCTTCTGGAGAAACGACATTTATAATGAGACCTGCAAGATAAGAAGGAGCCAGCCAGGCTGAGGGAACAGCAAGAACAAAGACCTTGAGATAAGAACAAAAGTTTGGCTTGTTGGAAAAATGGAAGGATTCTTCCATGGCTGGAACAGTGTGTACAAGGTGGGTGAAGGCAAGAGTGTTCAGGGCCTTGTGGTCCATGGGAAGGGGTTTGGGTATTATTCCTGATGCAATGGAGAGCCGTCAAAGATTTTTAAGCAAGGAACTGGCATGATAGACTTAACGCATTTTGAAACTATACCTTCATGAAATAGTGCTCAACTTTAGTCATCAGGAAAATACAGTCAGCCTTCCATATCCATGGGTTCTACATCAACCAACCACAGATCAAAAATATTAGGAAAGAAAATGGCCCAGCACAGTGGCTCACGCCTGTAATCCCAGCACTTTGGGAGGGTAAGGCCGAGGCCAGTGAATCATTTGAGGTCAGGAGTTCAAGACCAGCTTGGCCAACATGGTGAGACCCTGTGTCTACTAAAAATACAAAAATTAGCCAGCATGATGGCACACCTATAATCTCAGCTACTCAGGAGGCTGAGGCAGGAGAACCACTTGAACCTAGGAGGTGGAAGTTGCAGAGAGCCAAGATTGCGCCACTGCACTCCAGCCTGGGTGACAAAGTGAGACTCCATCTCAAAAGAAAAAAAAAAGAAAAAAATTGTGTCTGCCTTTCTTCTTGTTATTCCTTAAACAATACAGCATAACAGTAATTTGCATAGCATTTACATTAGGTATTTTACAAAGCATATTAGGTATTATAAGTAATCTAGAAATGATTTAAAGTATACAGGAAGATGTGCAAATACTAGGACATTTCATATTAGGGACTTGAGCATCTGCATGCAGGTTTTGGTATCCATCAGAGTTCCTGAAAGCAATTCAGCACAGATACCAAGGGGCAACTGTACAGATTAAAACCTTAATGCATTACTACCGTGTACCCACCATAACTAAAATGGAAGAAATAGAAATGCTAGGTCTTGGTGATGATATGGAGCAACTGGAACTCTTGAGTACTGGTGAATATACTCATGGCCTAGCGATTCCTTCCCTAGGTATTTTCTCAACAGAAGTGGGTATGCCTTTTTACCACAAGACATATACTAGAATATTCATAATGGCATTATTTATAATTTGCCAAACCAGAAAACATCCGGATGCCCAGTGACATCAAAAATAAATTACATAGCTTTGCATAGTGGAATACTATACAACAATGAGAATGAGCTAACTTTAGCTACTGTGGAAATAAGCAAAAGGCTATTGTGAGCTTCCTACAACAAAGAAATCAGCCACTGTTACTTGCACTTTGGCAGAGACTCAAAGGCAGGCAAAGAAAAGGGAAAGCTCTATAGAAGAAAAACAGGAAGGCTTCAGGGATGCCCTGTTGGAAGCTGTTGGCCTTGGGAAGCTGTAGGTAGGCTAACTAGAAGCAGGACATCCTATGTGATTGATTAGGGTGCATATTTGGTTTCTCTGTTTGGTCTTAAGTTGGAAGTGGGGCCAAAAATTGGGGAAGCTGTCAATTAGTAATCAAGTCCTGACCATTTTGGCTTGATTGTTACAGAAGTTATTGTTTAGCTTCCTGGATTGCCACTGGAGATAGCAATCTGGCTTCCTGCAAGTCTGACTTACAGCAGGTTGGCGACCTGGGCTATTTATTGTAGCTATGAGGTTGGTTTCCAGGACAGTTTACTGGAGGTTGTGGGTCAAAGTTCTATATTTTTATATATATTCTGGCATTGTCCATTTGTACATTCAGTCTCTCACTACATGCAACAATATGGCAGTATCTCTCAAACAGGCAAATGAAGCTAAACATCCATTGATGGATGAATGAATAAACGAAATATCATCTACACATACAGTGGAATATTATTCAGCCTTAAGGAGGAAATTCTGACACATGCTACAACATGAATGAACCTTGAGGACATTATGCTAAGTGAAATAAACCAGTCACAAAAGAACAAATATAAGATTGCACTTACATAAAAGTACCTAGAGTAGCAATTCACAGAGACAAAGTAGAATGGTGGTTGGCAGAGGGAAGGAGAGAGGGATGGGGAGTTAGTGGTCAATGGGCACAGAGTTTCAGTTGAAGATGAAAAAGCTCTGGAGACAGATGTTCTTACACAACAATGTGAGTGTACTTAATGCCACAGAACTTTACATTTAAAAATGGTTAAAATGTCCTAGCACTTTGGGAGTCCAAGGCGGATGGATCACCTGAGGTCAGGAGTTTGAGACCAGCCTGGCCAACAAGGAGAAACCCCCCTCTCTACTAAAAATACAAAATTAGCTGGGCATAGTGCCACATGCCTGTAATCCCAGCTACTCAGAAGGCTGAGGCAGGAGAATTGCTTGAACCCAGGAGGCGGAGGTTGCGGTGAGTTGAGATTGTGCCATTGCACTCCAGCCTGGGCAACAAGAATGAAACTCCATCTCAAAAAAAAAAGTGAAAATGGTAAATTCTATATGTATTTTTCCACAATAAAAAAGCCAGACACAAAGTAGTACATACTATGCAATTCTATTTATATACAGTTCAGAACCAAGGAAACCTACTGTTTGCTGTTAAAAGTCAGGGCAACACTTGCCTTTGTTGGTTGTAGGGTAGTGACTGAATGTGGGTATGAGGAGGGACTACTCAAGTTCTAATTCTCTATTTGGGTGCTTGTTACACAAGTGTGTTCATGATGAGAAAATTTATCAATGTGAACTCTTAGGGTCTGTGCTTTTTTTTCACATATGTATTTTATACTTGTATTTTTTTTCACATATGTATTTTATACAAACAAGACTTTTGCCTTCTACTCCACTGGGCTGTTTTGGAAGCTTCCAAGATCATGGATGGGAAGGCCCCTTGGAAACTACCTAGGCCTATGCAGATGTAAGGGGTGGTTACTCTTAGGCCATGACCATTTATCTCAGCCAGCATCTTGTTTTGATAAATGATCCAAAGGAGGCCCCAGGCTTGGCAGTGTCAAGTCTGGATTCAAACTTAGGCTTCTTTACCCCATTGTTCTCTCTGAGACCCCAGCTATGGCCTCAAGTACAAGAGTGAGTCCAGTTTGTGATCTCTAGATAAGCAACCCCCTTCCTTTCCCAGTGCCCTCTGCTTGAAGTTGCTTTGTCCTCCGGAGGAAAACAGGAGCCCTGGTAGAGGCTGCTGAGCTCTTATTTCCTTCCTTTGCATTTTTTTTGGTTTAATATTTAGCCTTGTGTCAGGGATTTTCATATATATTATCTCACTTGAACTTGACCTTAACTCTCTGAGGTGTGGGTGTTATTAAACCAAGGTAAGTGAAGAAACAGGCTCAGAGAGACAAAGAAACTCAACCAAGATCACACAGCTCGTAAGTAGCAAAGATTCAAGCCCAACTCTTCCCAGCTTTAACTACATTCTTTCCTCTGCACTGCATGGCATCCCTCATAAACTCCCACTGTATTCAAATATTTTGAAGAACTCCCTGCCTGAAGCCAACACAGAAACACAGAGCAGAGAGAGAGCAGGGAAAAATGACCTGATGACCTCAGTGGAATTTCTGGATCCACCTGTACTTAAGTCACTTTGTTGGCTTTCTTTCACTTGTACCTGAAAGATTCTTTACTGATCTAGGTAGGTAGGAAAAGATGGCAGTGGTGGGGGGTGCCTTTGGATACCAGTTGGAGGTTGGTCCTGATATAATGCCCCTTAGAGGTCAATAGGTCCAATCTAAGGTCACACAACTGATGAGTGGCAGGGGCAATATTTGAAGCCAGATGTGACTTCAAAAGCAAGGTGTGTGCAATTCTTCCTCTTGAATGAATGACTTCCCTGAGGGTTCTGAACCCTGCCCTTCTGAACAAGGTTAAATATCAGTCTACAACTGCCCTTGTCCTCCTCCTTTCTAGCGACAGGATTCTGAAAGACCACCCCTTCCTTCTCAAAGACTCCTGTCTTATGAGATTATCTTCTCAACTTACTAACTTCCTGGAAAATTCTTTCCACACCAGCAGGGCCTGACTGGCCTGAAGTATGCGGTCTCGTAGTAAGGACCATCCCAGTCAGCACTTCAGGGCTGTTTCCAGATCCTTCAGAGAGAATAAACTCATTATAGGACCCACACTTCAAAGCCACTTCCTTCAGTAGTGCCTGGGGAGTTAAGTTTACCAAAGTGGTAATAGTGGGAAGTGGTGCTGGGTGAGTACAATCTAGTATTAAAAAGCCTGAGTTTAAATCCCTGATCTGCTATTTTTAACTGTCTGACCGTAGGTCTTGGTTTTCTCATCTTTTCAATAGTAATACTACTATTTTATTATTGTTGCTGTTGTCTTGTGGGGAGCATATAAGGTAATATATGTGAAGCCGCTTTGCAAATTATAGTGCCAAAGACGTGGAGGATGGCTATTACTTTCTAGGCTATCTTCACCATGGGAGCTTCAGAAAGTACCGTATGAGTCAGCTGGAGTCTCTTCCACTCCCATGTCCCAGTGTGAACACCCTGCCTGGCCCTTATTTGAGCTGAGCAGCTCTTCTCACTCAAAGGGACTCAGAAATGGGATTGGCTTCTTGTGTGACCTTGGACTTCTGGTTTCTCTTTTCTGATCTGCAAAATGGGGCTGGAGAGGGGACAGATATTAAATCTAATAATCCCTAAGGAATATTACGTCTCACTCACAAGGGAAGTCCCCACCTTGAGGTCACTGCAAAGAGGGGGAAACTCAGGCAGTTTATCATTAACAACAAGCATACCACATCTCAGAGCCCAGATACGCTGAGCTGTCCCACGTGCCCCCAGTTGCTCCCTAACATCTCTGGACATTAGCCCTCCATTTTACAGAAGTTGGAACTGAAGACCAAAAGAGCAAGAATGCGAGGGATTACTATGAGATCCATCCTGTCTTCCCTCTTCTGGGAACTGCTTGACTCCTACCCCAGCCATAGGTTCACATGACCCAACCCCTTCGCCACAGTAGAGTGATCCAGTCACCTCACCCAAGGTGACCAATCTCTGGGCCAGAGATTTTTCAGACTGGAAACGGGAAGTTCTCTGGTGGAGGTGCTACCAGATGTCAGGTTGGGAAATGGTGTTAACCATGTTATCTACCACGTGATGCGGAAATCAATCTCTCCCTCTCTGTACCTGTTTTTCTCTCTCTCTCTCTCATTCTTGATTTTGCTGTTGTTGAAACCAAGCTGCCCGGCTGCCATTCTCACCCGGTGGTATTGTAAAAGATACCTGTTGGTTTTGTCTCCCCTGGCTCCTTTTCCCTCATTGTAATGAAAGGATCCCCATATTCCTTCAGGGAGCTACCCCTCTGCCATCTGTGTCCTGGTGGCACTGTCTGTCATAGTTCCTCCCATCTTACCCCCAAATCATGTGATGAGCATATGACCCAAACCAGTTAGACTCAATCTTCAGGGAATTTTTTAGCTTGAGCAGAGTGATTTATACAATGGAGGCAATTGCCACTAAGCTGTTGTAATTGCAGTGCCCCAAAGAGGTAATTTATGAGTTTTACCTACCTCAATCCTGTGTTGCTCTAATTCCTGTCTTTCTCAAAGCCTCATTGACTTTGATCCTATCCAGTACCTTTTCAATGCAGTCATCTTTGTACGTTCATTCTGTACAAAAATAAAAAAAGGCATTGGGGCTTGCTTTGTTGAGTTTCCCTTTATATTACTCTATGCAGTTAGAAACAAATGCCCTATCTCACAGCCTGAACATTCTTCATCATATCTGGGCTCTGAGATGTCATGTGCTTGTTGTTAATGATAAACTGCCTAAGTTTCCCCCTCTTTGCAGTGACCTCAAGGTGGGGACTTCCCTTGTGAGCGAGACATAATATTCCTTAGGGATTATCAGATTTAATATCTGTCCCCTCTCCAGCCCCATTTTGCAGATCAGAAAAGAGAAATCAGAAGTCCAAGGTCACACAAGAAGTTTAAATTGACTTTGATCCTATCCAGTACCTTTCCAATGCAGTCATCTTTCGGCTTAAGTTTTCCAGAGTTGGATTCTGTAGTTTGCAACCAAAGATTCCTAACTGATACAGAAACTGGAAGTGGAGTTGAGTTGTAGACACCTTATCCTCTAGGAAATGCAGGATATTCAAAGTTATTGGTCTGTGATGGGGCAAAATACAAAAAGATTGTGGCTCATGCTCTAGTCTTGGAAGCTGGCAATGGTCTTCAATGGTAAAGAGTTATGTCTTACATTACTTCATAGCATTTCACCCCTGAGGATGAGACTTTCAGAGATGGAATAACATGTGTCACAGTTAATTTTAAGGTAGTGAGGAATGTTCAGGCTGTGAGATAGGGCATTTTGTTTCTAACTGCATAGAGTAATATAAAGGGAGAGTCAACAAAGCAAGCCCCAATGCCTTTTTTATTTTTGTACAGAATGAACATACAGGACTTCTATGACTAGGGCAAAAGACTCTCTTATGACTTGCAATAGGGCTGAGTTCTCCAAACACCAAAGTTGGCAATTGATTATGCAGGTAGCTGAATTCACAGCCCTGCTGCACTTTGTGAAGTTAGACATTAATAGAGAGTGGGATTATGATAAGTGGAATGATCATATGAGAGGATGTGGGAGAAAATCAAAAGCTCTCTAAAACACTGGGTTGTAAACAGCTCACACCTGTTTTTACAGGAGAAATCTCACAATTCCCTGCTTGCCCCATCCCTCAAGGCTACTTAGCTGGAACGTGGAGGGATCAGTTTGGCCTAGCGCATGAAAAGTAGACTCAGTAGGAAAAAAAATCCTGGACCCATACGGAATTGCAGAAACTTGTTAACTGACACCACCAAAAATTTGGGGAAATATTTGTGGAAATGAAATTTTGTGGTGCTTTATCAAGGAAGAGAGAAGAAGGCTGATCTTCTTGATATGGATTCACTTACCAGGGATTATTTGGCAGTCTCTGTGCTGGCTCCAGGAGCTAGCATGGCTCTAACAATGTGATGAGTTGGCTAATGCAAACTTAAAAGAAATGCTGGCCCATGTGAAATGGAACTTAAAGGCCCCAAATTCCTTGGCATCATGGAGAGGAAGGGATTCAAAGGTTTCTGAAGATAGGATGCTGGATTCGATCTATTTTGTGCCTCCTTCCTACAGATACCTCTAACTGTAGCCCTCACACTTTACCCTTGCTTTGAGGACAGTCAAGAATGCTGGGTGGAGGGGCTGCAATTTGAAATAGGTTCCCCAATTCTGAGAGGAAGAAGAGTGCAGAGAAGTGGGAGGCCAGGCATTGGCATTTCACCCTCAGAAATGAAGTTGGAATGGTCATTGTACTATCAGTAGGCTCTGTGTGAGGCAAGAACTCATGGCATCGGGCCCTAAAAGGTTAAATCAAAGGCAACCCACCCCACTTAGCCAGCAAAACATAAGAAACAAACAAAGCAAAACAAAAACTCAAAACTCTCTCTAGTTCTGCAAAAAAAAAAAAAAAAAAAAAAGTCATGACTTGAGCCACTGTGATAGTTACAGATCATCATTAACACTAGGCTTGAGTTTATTGATCTGAAGCCCTTCAATTGAAGGATGTGCTATTTGCCTTTGAGGAAGGACTCTGCTACGTTACATAAGTGTAATGTCAATATTTATCTTGCCTTCTCCAGAAGGATCTGTGGCCATTTCTCAAGGTAACTGGATACTGAAGAAAGGGAAATATACCATTTGAGGAACGTTGATGAAGATTTTGAGCTAACACCAGTTTCTTGGGTTTAAGAGTACCACTGTACGTCCATCTGTCATGTAAAAAATTCGTGTTTTGACTTTTGTCCATGCCATTGGAGGCCTGGTAGAATTCCAAAACTATTCCATATCAACACTTTCAGAGAGATAGCTGGAAAAGATCTCCATATTGGCTCTCTGACCTATGAAGTAAGGGCCATTATGATATAAAAGGCCAATAGAATCTAACTGAACAACTGTTCCAAAATAGAAAAATCAGCAGTAGTAACATATCTTTAGGGGAGGCTGCAGAGATTCGTGCCTCTACCAAAGACTGCAGGCTGATGACTCCTATCCAAACACCATTAATTTTCTCTGTTTGGAAAGTGCAAAATTAGATGGGTCTTGGAAAATGACAGTGGATTATTTTTTATTTATTTTATTTTACTTTGGGCCCTGGGGTACATGTATACATCCTGCATTCTGCAGGATTGTTGCATAGGTACATACATGCCATGGTGGTTTACTGTCTCCATCTCCCCTGCCTCAGCGCCTACATCAGGCATTTCTCCTGGTGTTATCCCTCCCCATCCTCCCCGCCTCGCTGCTGTCCCTTCCCTCCCCTCCCCCACCCAGCCCTGTGAGTGTTGTTCCCTTCCTGTGCCCAAGTGTTCTCATTGTTCATCACCGCCTGTGAGTGTTTTGTTTTCTGTTCTTGTGTCAGTTTGCTGAGAATGATGGTTTCTAGGTTCATTCATGTCTCTACAGAGGACACGAACTCATTTTTTATGGCTGCATAGTATTCCACGGTGTAGATGTACCACATTTTCTTTGTCCAGTCTATCACTGATGGGCATTTGGGTTGGTTCCAGGTCTTTGCTATCATAAACAGCGTCACAACGAACATACGTGTGCATGTGTCTTTATAACAGAATGATTTATAATCCTTTGGATATATACCAAGTAATGGGATTGCTGGGTCAAATGGAATTTCTATATCTAGATCCTTGAGGAATTGCCACACTGTCTTCCATAATGGTTGAACTAATTTACGCTCCCACCAACAGTGTGCAAGTGTTCCTTTTTCACCACATCCTCTCCAGCATCTGTTGTCTCCAGATTTTTTAATGATTGCCATTCTAACTGGCGTGAGATGGTATCTCAATGTGGTTTTGATTTCCATTTCTCTAATGACCAATGATGAGGAGCATTTTTTCATGTGTTTGTTGGCCACATATATGTCTTCTTTTTAAAAGTGTCTGTTCATATCCTTTGCCCACTTTTGAATGGGTTTGTTTGTTTCTCATAAATATGCTTTAGTTCTTTGTAGATTCTGGATATTAGCCTTTTGTCAGATGGATAGATTGCAAAAATTTTCACTCAGATAATAATTCCTTTTTTTTTTTTTTTTTTAGATGGAGTTTTCTCTTGTTGCTCAGGCTCGAGTGCAATGGTGTAATCTTGGCTCACAGCAACCTCTGCCTCCCAGGTTCAAGTGATTCTCCTGCCTCAGCCTCCCGAGTAGCTGGGATTATAGGCATGAGCCACCATGCCTGGCTAATTTTGCATTTTTGGTAAAGATGGGGTTTCTCCATGTTGGTCAGGCTGGTCTTGAACTCCCAACCTCAGGTGATCTGCCCACTTCGGCCTCCCAAAGTGCTGGGATTACAGAATAATTCCATTTTTAACTGTTATGTTAGATATATGCTCATCATTCCAGTCCCCGGAGTCATGCATCTACTAGTTTTACTCTCTACTCTGAGGAACAGAAACCACTGCAAGCATTTTGCTATTACCTAGAAAGCATAAGAGTTTTCATTTACTGTTCTAACTCAGGCATACCTCTGTTCTTCAGCTCTGTACCAGAAAGACCTTGATTCCCTGAATATCCCTATTCCAAAAGACAGCAAACTAATTTATTATGTTGACTAAATCACATTAATAGGGCCTGGAGAGCACAAAGGAACAGACACTTTAGCTCTGTAGGTAAGATATATGCCTTTCACAAGGTGGGAGATAAATCCAGTGCATCTCAGTGAAGTTTCTTAAAGTGTCCAATATCCTAGACACATGTGTAGTACTTCTATCACCACACAAAGAAGTACAATGCTATTTGGATTTTGTTCGTTCTACTGCTGTCAGATCCTGGCTTGCTACTGGGCTTTGATAGTGAATGAAGGCCTAACTATGGGATATCAGGTAATCTTATGACCCAAGGTAGCCAACTATGATATCATCCATCCAGATAGAAAGTCAACATGCCCAGTAAGGACTCCATCAAGTGTATCCATGGGTACATGGGATTGGACTCATGTAGATCCTAATGATATAAATTGATCGCAAGAGAAGTTTGCTTTCAATCAAGTTGCATGTTTTCTGATTAAACCCAGTGACCCACTTGCAAATCTATTGCTTCCTATCCCTATGACTGAGTTCTGCTGATTTAGAGATTTTGGTACACAAGGGAAGAATACTTCCTTTGGTACCCAAGGAAGAATTCCCTGAATTGGAGACTGAGACTTACACCTGAACTTTCTGAGCTCTTCTTCTCCCTAGGTGTGTATAAAGGGAGTTACAATCTTAATTAGGGTAATCAATCGCACTGTCAAGGGGAAATATGGTTACTAGTATACAAAGTAGGCAGAAAGGAATGCAAGCAACTCTATGGAATTCCCTGGGGAACCTTCACATGCCAGCAGGACTAAGAAGTGCTCAGATTCTCTAGGAATAAAGGTTTAGGTTACCCCATCAAACAGAGAATCCCTACCAACTAAAGTGCTGGCCAAAGGCAGGGCGGGTCATGACACGGCTCACAGAGAAGGGATGTTATAAATGTCAGTGGCAGCCTTATGACCATAATAGGAATGAGGACATAGCAATGCCCTGTTTTCCTCCTTGCTGTGTTTTTCTTTTTCTTCCCTCTAGTATGATATACAGGGTATGCCGGTGGCAGTTACATTTACCATTTATTCATTATATCACAGGACGCTGAGACAGGATTAGTGGTACCAGTGGAAGAATAAACATATAGCTGGATTCATGAACAGGATATGCCCCATGGGGTGAATTTCCATTGGGGAGATCAGTATGTTTTTGGTTATATATAAGAAAGTTTCCTTATTTTAGAAACATGCATAAATCTGTGTGTATGGGAAAAGGATGGGAGTGTATGACATGCTATTTTCGCCTATTAATACCTTTCACCTTGATTTTAGTGACAATACGGGGTCTTTTCTTTGGGTAAGTACATTTCCTCCAACAGCCGCAAATATGAATATGGTGCCTTGCCCTCCATTCCTCCCGAGAGAGGCATATGACTCAAGTGAAATCAGACTCTTTCCTGGGATTGGAACTGTGAGCAGGATGATACAGGGAAGGAAGGTGACTGGAGGCAGATCATGTGGGTGGCAATGTCTTCAGCAGAAGGTTCATGAGTCTTGCTACTGAGGTCCCTAGAGCTCCCCTCATTCCTATATTTCCTGAGGACTTGTCAGTCAGCTCTTCCTTTGACTGGGTGAATTTCACAGATACCCTTCTGTAGTGGGCTAAATGGTGACCCCAAACATACATCCATATTTTAATCTCTGGAACCTGTAACTGTTAACCTTATTTGGGAAAGGTTCTTTTTGCAAACATGATTAAGTTAAGGATCTTGAGATGAAGTCATCTTGTATTATCCTGGTGGGCCTAAATGTCATCAAAAGTGTCCTTATAGACAGAGGCATTGGAAGATTTGACATACACAGAAAATGAAGTGATATTGAAGGCAGAGACCTGAGTGATGCAGCCACAGCCAAGTAAAGCCAAGAATGTTGGCAGCCACAACAAACTAGAAGAGAAAAGGAGATTTCCCTCTAGAGGCTCCTGAGGGAGGATGGCCCTGCCGACACTTGATTTTGGATTTCCGGCCTCCATGACTGTCAGGGAATATATTTCTACTGTTTTAAGCCATCAAGTTTGTCTGAATTTGTTACAGCAGCCACTGGAAACTAATACATCTTCCAATAAATTGATTTTTTACTTAATGTCAGTTTCTGTTGCTTATACCCCCAAACTCTAATTGTTAACAGTTATTCATCATTTAATTATTTAATAAATGACCCTTTTTGACCAAGTTTGTTCCAATTGAATTCCTGTCACTTGCAACCTGTTTGTGGCTGGCACAACCAGAATGTCTGTGCCAAATCCAAGACTAGAGCCTGAGAATGTGGATTCCAAGTCACCCCACATATTGGCCACCCTCTCCAATCATTCAGACAGCATGTCAGGAAGCCATCTCCATACAAGCAGAAACATGTCCTGGGGCCCAGCTCTTTATTTGCATAATGGTTTTCATTGATACATGGGAAGGGGAGCAAGTTGTTGCTTTTCTGCCAGGACCACACATGGCCCATGGTGAGCTGAGGCCAGATGATTCTTTCTCAAGCTTTCCCTACGCCAGTATTAGGCACCTGCTTGTAGGGTCAGAAAATTTGGAAGCCATCTGGCTTCTTGGTGTGTTCAACAAGACCATAGAGTGATACATGCAGCCCTTCTGATCTACCCCTAACCTGGGTTCAGCTGGGCCTAGATGTAAGGAGCTGAGTGTGCAGAAGGGCTGGCATGCGTGCGGTGAATTCATGAGAGGCCCCTTCCTGCTTAGCTCCATGCTGTTCCAATCTGGAGACTCAGAATCCATGCATATGTAGGGGACCCACTATGTACTAGGCTCTGTATATGACACACACCTTTACACATGCCATTCTCTCTGCTTGGAGTACTTTCCCCTAGAACCTCATCTGTGTAATTAGCAATTTATCATTTGGATGGAGGTTAGATTGTCACTTGCTCAGGAAAGCTTCTCACTTTCTTGGGCAGTGGTCCCTGATACATATATACACCTATACTTAGTAGAGCTCACTGTGATGTATGCATGTGATTATTGCATTAGAGTCTATCTTCCCTACTAGTCAGTAAGCTTTATGAGTATGGGATATATTTTTCCACCACTGTATTTCTTGAGACTAGTAAGCAGTCCATAAGTCAGAGGCCAGTAAATCAGAGCAGCTGGGCATAACACAGCAGCATGTGTGTCTGTTTGTGGGTGGCAGCGGCAGAGGGACACTATGGGGAACCTGAGAGTGCATGCCTCATGCAAAGGCATTCAAATTCTTAAAATATAATAAAAATACTGTTGGGCTAAGCCAAAACATGACTGCAGGCCACACACGAAGCCTCAGTTTAAGACTCTTCCAATGGGTATTTGTTGAGTGAGTGAGTGAAGAACCTACAAGGAAGACATTGTAAAAACTTCAAGAACCAAGCAGGGACAGGGCAGGCAGAGCTGAATGTACGTTTTCAGTCTTGTTCACACCTTTTTGAGGGCCAGGTCTCTCTCTGGCTATCTCCTGTTTCCCTTCTGTGCTTGGCACCCAGTGGGCTCTAGGAATTGGTTGATCTATTCAACATTTACTAAACACCTACTCTGCACCAAGCCCAGAGTTCAACCAGACAATGTCTTCCATCTTGAGGCTCCGGTGATGGCACAGAGATAGCTACAGTCAGACAATAGCACAGTGCTGGGTGCTGTAGCCACAGTATGTGGAAAGGGCTACTGGACCACCTCCTCTGACTTTCTCAGCAAGTGGAGAGATTTGGCAGGTGAGTATGAGAGACATGCTCCCAGGAAGGATGGGGGGCTGGAGCTGGCCAGAAGGGACACAACTCTCGCATATGGGCCTGGATGGGTACTCTAGGTAGGGCTGGACGTCTGTGTGATGGGCAGAAAGGAACTGCCAAGGTCAGACTGGGGGGATCTGGGAAGCCAGTGTTCATACATAGCAGGCCTCTGCCACCAACATTTCAGAGCTGAGCTGGCTTTAAGTTAGAGACCCTTCTGCTCCACTTGGCTTTCATTCCCCTCTGGGTCACAGATTGTGACCATTTGACAGAAGGGCTAGAATCTGGACTTGGGGGCAGGGATTGGACCACTTTACATAGCAGGTCCTGGCACAGCCAGGTCTAGATCTCAGGCCAGGGCTCCTTCAGATTGTCTATCGGCCCTGGAGGAAGGTTGGAAGATTATTGCTTAGCAAATCTTGCATACTAGCTAATGAGGCAAGTACAATACTATTGTACTTCCTCCCAAGACTCATCCTCCTTCCTTCCAGGACTCATCTTTGAGAGCTAATTCCTGTTGGAAGCTTCTAGAAAAGAACCACAGCTGAGATCCAGAGTTCCTATATCCAGATCCCCTGTATGGACCTTTCCCTGGCTCTGAAAGGGATTTCTTACCTTGTGGATCAACTCTGGGGATTCAAAAATCCCCCGAAACCACATACAAACATTGTGAGGGCAGAAGAAAGATGGAGTTGATGGGGCATTGCTCTGGGCCCACCAACAAGCCTACATTCCAAGCCTGACTCTGCCACTTCTAATGATGTGATGTCTGGGAAAGTCATTGTTCATCTCTTAGCCTCAGTTTCCTCATCTGTTAAGTGGGGATAATTCTCTTTCTCCAACACAGGGCCAAACATGACCTGGCTCATATGTAGGAGGTGCTCAGGAATAATTAGCATCCTTCCAACTTCCTTCCCCTGGCTCATGCCTGCTTCATGGATGGCTTGGAGGCAGGCTTACAAAGCTTTCTGAGTTGCTCGCAGAATCTCACAGAATCTAGGGTAGCACTGTCCCGCCCTGGGCCTTTGGAGGAAGGAATGCAGCTTTTGAATCTCATTGCTCAGGACAGCGTGAGTGATCCTGAGAGGCTCACTACCATGAAGAACTTTAGCTGGGGAGGAGTCTCTGTAGGGGCATGGCAGGGGGTCACGGATCCCTGGTTTTAATACATCTGAGTGTGTGGAGGCTCACTGGGGGCCTGGGTCTCTAGATCTGCGGACCGTCCCTCCTGAGAAGTCTCTCGGGATGTCTCCAGTGACGCCTCCGACACCCCATCAACGCTGCTCAGCAAGTCCTCAAACTCCTGGTGGTTGCTGTTGCGCACGGCTGCCTCCAGAGCCTTCTGGCGCCGGTAGAAGTGGGAGAACTTGTTAAAGATGATGGTGATGGGGAGCGCAACCACCAGGATGCCCCCTAGGATACAGCCTGAGGCTGCCAGCTTGCCAGCCACCGTCACTGGCACCACATCCCCATAGCCCACAGTGGTCATGCTCACTGTGCCCCACCACCAGCAGGCCGGGATGGTGTCAAAGCCCACATGCTCCTCCTTTTCAGCTGTGTAGGCCACACCAGAGAACACTGACACACCCACGGCCAGGTACAGCAGCAAGATGCCCACTTCACGGTAGCTGTGCTGAAAAAGAACATAGAAATCCAAGTCAGAGTGGATGGGCTTAGAGCCCTGGTATGAGGCATATGGGGAAACTGAGGCCCAGAGAGTATAAGGGACAGGTCCAAAGTCACAGAGCAAGATAGAGCTGGTGCCAAGACCCAGGTCCCCTGACTCCAAACTAAGATATTTCAACTATAGTTGGCAGTAAAACTCCCTGGTATTGAGCACAGGCCTAATTTCTGTTGTCCAAGGTATCTGCTAGGATACAGCTGTGTTTTCTAACTCAGGGGTTACTGGTGGCACCACAGCCAGGGAATGAAGAGCTTGTGATTTTTACACTGTTGCAGAACCAAGAGAACCATAGTTTATATTACACCGTGCAAAGAGTTGGTTTCATGTACTTTTGACTGGTCTGAAAAGTATCAAAATATCTTTTGCTCCTCAAGGAAGCTGAGAGGACATAAGTTGTGGACCACCCACAGAATTCACTTTCCTATCGCCCTGTATGTTTGCTTTGTCCCTGAAGCCAACCTCTAGGGCAGTGATTCTCAAACAGGGTAGTCTTATCCCCCACAGAGGGACATTTGGCAATGTCTGGAGACATTTTTGGTTGTTGCAACTGGGACAGGTGTGCTACTGTCCTCTAGTGGGTAAAGGCCAAGGATGCTGCTAAACATCCTAAAATGTACAGGGCCGCTCCCACGTCAAAGAATTATCTGGTCCCAAATGTACATAATGCAAGGCTGAGAGCCTCTACTCTAGAGCAGAGTCTCTCCAACTTTAATACCTGGAGGAATCATGCAGGGGTCTTGGCAGAACCCAATAGTCTGGGGTAGGGCCAGAGAGTCTACATGTCTAGGAAGCTTCCAAGTGATAAGAAAGCTGCTGGTGATCAAGGGCCTCACTTTGAGTAGCAAGGCTCTCATTTGGAGTATTTACACCTGCATCTTAGACCCTGGCAGTCCTGATCAATAATACTCTTCTCCCCCCACTGAAGACAAAACTAGTCAGGCCCTGGCTCTGCATGGACGAGGCAGGGCAGCATTCTGGGGCATAGGGATCTTCCCTGGGGAGATGCTGAGCTTAGGGGGTCTAGCAAATGGAATTCCTTGTACCTGCCCAGTGCCCTAGGATTCTGCCTAGGTCATCTGCCAGCACCCAGTCTTCTCCTGGCTGCCCTGTCCCGCTGACATGCAAGAGGCTGTACTAAGCCATGGGTGGAAGGGATCTTTTAACACCATCTGGGGATTATCAGCAGGGTTGCATGGAGCTTTAGGAGAAAGAGCATGAGGTGCTGGAGCCAGGCACAGCTGAGTTCTTCTCTGGGCTCTATTGCTTATTGAGAAACTTCCAACAAGCACTGTCACCTCTTGGAACGTCGGTTTCCACATCTGCAAAGCAGTGACAACAACACTTACCCCTATTTAAACCTCTCACGAGGTCTCCTATACCTTCAGGACTAAGTCCAAAATCATGGGTCAAGACTTCATGGCTTTGCAGTACCCTGCCCCACTCACCTCTTCAATCTCATCTCTGGGAATCTCCTTCCCTCCACGTCCCCCTCCCGGCATTCATCCTGTTCTCTCTCCAGGGCTTGGCACACACTGTTCGCCTTGCCTCCCTCTTCAAACCAGGCTAATTTCACCCCCTTAAGTGCAAGCTTGCAAGGGCAGTGATTCATCCCCAGTGCAGCACCTGGCACAAGGAGGATGCTCAGTAAATTGCAACCAGGCTTTAAAGAGCCAACCCTCCAACCTCAGCTTCTTCATCTACGGGAAGAAAATAACTAATAGCATCTTCCTGAGGAAGTTCTCCCAAGAACTAAATTGATAATGGATGTGAAATTGGCACAGATTTAGTGCTAAGTGTTAGCTCCTTGGGCTTCTAGACTTTACCTATTAAGAGTGACCTATGACTATCAGAGCCCCCGATAATGCCAGAAGAAAGGCTCTAGTGGAAAGCCAGTTAGCATCCTGCTTTGCTCATCTTTGTGCTAGATATTGTGATCTTTGTCTTTTTTCTTTCTTTTGAAAAAGAAAGACAAAGCTATGCAGTTTTCTCCTCAGGAAATAGAGATAATGGTA
>NW_016107447.1:1030192-1067234 GCF_001604975.1 Cebus imitator
CCTTTTGACGTGCCCCCTCCTCCCCCGGAGTGCAGTGGCCTGATCTCCCCTCACTGCAACTTCCGCTTCACGTGTTCAAGTGATTCTCCAGCCTCAGCCTCCCGGGTAGCTGGGATTACAGGCGCTCGCCACCAAACCCAGCTAGTTTTTGTATTTTTAGTAGAGACGGGGTTTCGCCATGTTGGCCAGGCTGCTCTAGAACTCCTGACCTCAGGTGATTCGCCCACCTCGGCCTCTCAAAGTGCTGGGATTACAGGCATGAGCCACCGCGCCCGGCCACGGTAAGCCCTTCTTTACAGGGCTGTTGGGATGTTCAGACTGCATGTGAAACATAAGCCTGGTGTCCAGCCCTGTGCCTGGCACAAATGATGTGTCTCAGTTCAACGATGCCTGGACTCGGCAGGCTTGTAAGTTCACCTGCTAACCTGCCAGATGGCTACACTAGCCTATCCCCCACCCCCCAACCTGGCCTCAGAGGCCCTACCTTGAGCGTGGCGCCCAGTGAGCGCAGCCCTGTGGAGTGGCGTGCCAACTTGAGAACGCGGAAGATGCGCATGAGACGGAACACCTGCACCACCTTGCCCAGATGGCCGAACTCCTTGCCGCCTGTGCCACCCTGGTCGCCCAGTGCCGCACCAGCCAGCAGTGTGAGATAGAAGGGCAGCACAGACACAATGTCGATGAGGTTGAGCGGGTGGCAGAAGAAGTTGCGCGTGCTGGGCGCCAGCAGGAGGCGTGACGACACCTCGAAGCTGAACCAGGCGATGCAGAAGTACTCTAGGCGTCGCAGCACCGGGTCGTCGCGCACGCCTTCCGTGCTGCGGCCTGCGGCCACCGCGGCCACCGCGGCCGCCGCCTCGCGGGCCTGGTACTCAGGAAGGCTGTGGATGCACATGGCGGCAATGGAGGCGAGCACCACGCTGATGGAGACGCAGCTGAAGAGTTTGCTGGGCAGCGAGTAGCCCGGGTTCTCCATGGTCAGCCAGAGGCGGCGGCGCAGGCGGCCACAGCGCGCTGCACCATAGCGCGCCAGCTCTCGCTGCACGTCGGAGATCTCGTCGGGGCACGGGTCTACGCTGCTAGGCGTGTCGCTGTCCTCGTCCCAGGCACGCGGCCGGGTCACCCGCCTCTCCAGGTAGCGCGCGCGGCAGCACGCGGCCAGCGCGTTCTCGCCCAGGCCCCAGTAGTCGGCCTCCTGGCCGAAGGCGAAGACGCACAGCTCGTCGAGCACGTGCAGGTGGCCGGTGCGGTAGAAGTGCAGCAGGCCCAGGAAGAAACCCGGGTGCCGGTCGAAGTAGAACTCGCCCGCCGCCGCGTCGTAGTCGTCGCACAGGCGCCGCGCCTGCTCCTCCGACGCCGCGGCCTGCAGGCGGCCCAGCCGCGTTCCCGGGAAGCGCGCCAGGGCGCGCGCGCTCAGCAGCCGCCGCACGCCGCCCACGTTCACGCGCAGCGCCTCGTCGCTCTGCCGCCAGCGGATCCCGGTGTCGGGGCTCGGGGACTCGCACACCGTGGTTTCATTGCTCCTCCCTGCGGACACCAGAAGGGCGCGCTGAGGAGTTCCCGGGCTTCACTTCCAGGAAGACCAGGTTAAAATCCCCCTCTCCATCCAACCAGCTGAGGGGTGTTGGAGGCTCTGTGTGAAGCACCTGGTAATTAGGAGGTGCTCAGTAGATATCAGGTGCCCTCTGGACTCAGAGTCAGGCCTGGGTTTGACTATCCTTCATCTCCCAACACGGGGACTTTGGCCACATCACTGACCCACCCCACCACCCCCCGCCATTTCACTTTTCTCTTTGGAAAATAAATGCTGAGATCTACCTGGAAGGATGTGAAAGCGATGGAATCGCAGGATGTCCTGGCACCCAGTGGGTGCTCATATAGGCTGTCTCCTTTTCCAGGACAAACTTGGATGTATTTACAACAGAGGTCTGCTGTGGGATCTTGGGCCCGCCAGCCTCTGAACCTGTTTCTTCTGCAAAATGAGGATAGTAACACTCACCTCCTAGGGGTGTTGGGAGCGTCACTTTAGACCGGTGGTTCTCATAGCGTGTTCCCCGGACTAGCAGCATCAGCATCAGCTGGGAATTTGTCAAAGGTACAAATTATCAGCCTGCCATCAATTTACTGAATCAGGAACTCTAAGGGTGGGCTCCAGCAGTCTGTGTTCTAACAAGGGTGGAAAGTGATTCAGATATATGGTCAAGTTTGAGAGCTCCTGGTTTAGATTATGTAAAGCATCTGTAGAGTCAGCCAGGCCTGACCTCGGACCTTGGCTTTCTTTTGTCACCTTAGGCAAGTCACATCACTTATCTGAGCCTCTGTCAAATGGAGATAAAAATATTCATCTCAAAGTGTGGTTATGAAGATTAAATGACCTAATGTCTTTCTTGGGATTGGCTCACAGAAGGAATTTAATAAATTATCCACTGATGTGACCATCTTCTGGAGTCAGACAAACCTGGGTTTATCTCCACCCCTGATTTATTCTCCAGGTCTCAATTTCCTGCACAACGTAGACAATAGCGCCTACGTCCTGGGATTGCTGGAGGATTAAGGTAGATTACGGAAAGTGCTCAGACTTAGTGGATACTCAGGAAAGATTTAGGTCCTTCCACTACCCACTGATTCTTGGCTCTGCTGGAACTGGGGGCTAGTGACACCTTCTCACCATTGGCAATCTCATTTGCACTATGGGTTCAGTAATGCCTAGACTAGAGATTAAGTGTGTGCAAAGCACCTGGGCTTGGCGGTAGAGTTGGGGTTCCATCCTTAGCTCTGTCACTTATGTGACCTCAGGCCAGTCTCCTTCCCACTGTGGGCTTTTATTCATCTAGAATGGGAATAATGTTGCTTTGGATGAATTATTATTGTGGTATATATTCAAAGCCCTGGGAAAACTGTAGGTGCTCAATAAATGTTAATCCTTCCCTCTGGTCAGACCTGGGTCTGCCACTGACTAGCTGCTGACCTTGAGTGCATGCATTGCCCTCTCTGGCCTTGTGTCCCTGTCAGAGGAACTGGGTAACATCACACTTTCCATGAGAAGCTTAGAGGATTAAATGATGCAAGATGTTTATCAGCAGCATGGTCCCTGGCACATAATCAATGCGCAAAAACGTGCGATGTAGCTCCACTCCCACCTCCACTTGGATCTCCACCTGCATTTGGCATCAAACATGAAATTTCTAATCCAGTTCCATCACCCATTAGAAGTATGATATTGGGCAAATCCCTTCATCTATCTAGAACTCACTTTCCTGCTCTATGAAATGGGATAAATAATTCAAACATTTCCTGACAAGAATCTGAATATCAGTAAGAAAGATTAAGTGACTTGTTCAAAATCACCCAGCCAGTCCATGGCACTGCTAAGGTTGGAGACCTGGCTTTTTTATTTAATTGTCTCTCCACACACTTATCTTGAGCACCTTCTACCTGCTGGTCACTTCTCTGGGCTCCGTGCACACCTCTCTCGGTTTAATCCTTACACCAACGCTGCCAAGGAGGTTTTCTAACCCCATTTTACAGATGAGCAAGCAGGACCAGCCAGGGTCTCCAAAGCGCGGCCGCCCCACACTGCTTCCTCCTTGGGGGAGTCTCTTAGAGGGGGCAAGAGCACCAGGAACCCCAGGCAGCCCCGCCTCCCACTCTGGCCGCCCTGGACCGTCCCGGGGCCACGCCCCTCCCCAAAGGAGGCCCCTTACCTGTCGTGGCACCTGCCAGGTGCCGCGCGTGTCTGTCCCAAAGGTACCGAGGCTGGGAGCCGCTGGCTATACTCGGTCTCGCCTCTGCCCCGCGGAGCCTCCTGCTGCAGGAGGCCCCGCTGCCCCCTCCTTCCTTCTTCCTTGCCTGTCCCCCGCGGCTGAAGGCCGCATCGATCGCTGCCGGGGGAAGGAGTGAGGCCGCTGGCGGCCGGAGGCGGCGGTTTCTATTCCTGATTCGGCTGGGGGGGGGGGTGGTGTCTGGAGACTGGGGCTAACAGCAAGGGCATCCTCCGGAGTCACGGGCCCGGGAAGGAGGGGTCATTTAGGGCATGAGGATTCCCCCTAGAGAAGGATTTCATCAGAAACTGAAATTCTCTGGCAAAGGAGCAACAGTAATCATGATTTGCTTAATTGAGTGTTTAGTATGTGCCAGGCTAGTTCATCTGCTGCAAGTGATTGATCTCAGTTATTCCTGGCACACACTTGACAGGGCCAGGACCTTATGTCCCCCATTTTAGGGGTGAGCTCCAGTCACTTTCTCAGGCTGCCGGCATCTGAGTTAGGGAGCTGTAGAAGGTGGCCTCATCTCCCTCGGAGCCCCGGGCTCTTCCTAGCTGAGCTACGAAGCTTGAAATGCTCATTTTACCCCCTGAGGCAAAGTGTCCTTACCGGCCACAGGTTACTGATTCCCACCTGCCAAGTGGGTTGTGAGGGCAAAGAGCATGTGCCAAAGAGCTTTGTAGAGGTTGCAAAATCCCCACAAATGTACCTATTGTGTGGCTACTGTGTGCCTGGCTGGGGAGAGGCTACTGGAGACTAGGGCTTGGATAGGAGCCTTTGCAAATATTGTTATTGATAATAATGATAGTTACCAACATTTATTGAGTACTTACCTTGGGCCAAATATAGACCTCAGTCCCACTCAAACTGCAAATTTATCTGCGGGGTAGGTGCTATTATTATTCCTATCTCTAAGGTAAGAAATGCTTTGAGAGGTGTGGTGACTTGCCAGAGGTTTCATGGCTGACTTCTGAGTCCTCTAGGCCAGCACTGTCCAATAGATATAGTGTGAGCCACATAAATAATTTTATTTTATTTTTTATTTTTTGAGATGGAGTCTCACACATTCTGTTGCCCAGGCTGGAGTGCAGCGGCACCATCTTGGCTCACTGCAACCTCCACCTCCTGGGTTCAAGCAATTCTCCAGCCTCAGCTTCCTGAGTAGCTGGGATTACAGGCATGCACCACCACACCTGGCTAATTTTTGTATTTTTAGTAGAGAAGGGGTTTCACCATGTTGGCCAGGCTGGTCTTGAACTCCTGGCCTCAAATGATCCACCTGCCTCAGCCTCCCAAAATGCTGGGATTACAGGCATGCGACACTGTGCCTGGCTCACATACATACTTTTTGATTTTTGATTGCAGCATTTTAAATAAGCAAAAAAACAGGTGAAATTACAGTTACCCCTTGAACAGTGGGGGTTAGGGGAACCACTCCTCCATGCATAGAAAATTGGAGTATAACTTTTGACTCCCCTGAAACTTAAATACTAATAACCTACTGTTCACCAGGAACCTTATCAATAACATAAAGTCAATCAACACATAAATAAAGTAGTATCTACATATGTCATAGGAGTTCATGACACATCTAACTTTTTATTAATGCTTTTGATATTTCTAGGCTATATGGTTCATCTTCAAGTTTTTTCAAATTGTTATAAATCTCCAAAAATTTTCCAATGTATTCATTGGAAAAAATCTGTATATAAGTGGACACTTGCAGTCCAAATCCATGTTGTTTCAGGGTCAACTGTATTTTTAGTGATTTATTAAATCCAAAATATTATAATTTCAACACTGGAACCAGTAAAATTATTGAGGTAATTTACATTTTCTTTTTTTTTTTTACTGTCTCTAAAATCCAATGTACTAATTTTTTTTATTGCTAAATAACAAATTGCCACAATTTAGTAGCTTAAAACAATACAAACTGATGATCTCATAGTTTCTATAGGTCTGAGTCTGGGCATGGCATGGTGGATCCTCAGGGTCTCATCAAGTTGAAGTCAAGGTGTTGGCCAGGGTTGAGGTTCTCATGTGAGCTTCAGAGTTTTTTTCCAAGCTCACAGATTGTTGGCAGAATTCATTTCCTTGTGGTCATAGGACTGAGATCTCTCTTCCTGCTAGTTGTCTGCTGGTGATCAATCTCAGATTCTAGAAGTTGTTCACAGTTCCTGCCCCATAGGCAGTTCATAGCATGAATGTTTGCTTGCTTTCAGGCACACAAGAATGCTGAATTCCTCTCCTGTAACGAGTCAGAGAAAAATCTCTGTTTTTAAAACTCTCACCTGATTAGGCCAGGCCCACCCAGGGCAATCTGCTTTCTGCCATGTAAAACCCATTCACAGGTTCCACCTACACTTAAAGAGGAGGAGATAATACAGGGATGAGGATCACTGGAAGGAATGCCTTCCACGTTCACCTATAGCAAATCTCAGTTTGGACTAGTCACAGTATATGTGCTCAATAGCCACATGTGATTCATGGCTGCCATGTTAGACAGCACAGCTCTAGGCTGTGCCACTTTAGTTTTTCCCTCCAAAGAAGAAGTTAGAGCAGAAAGCTGCTTAGTAAGCATCTTGCCCAATTTCTTCATTTGACCGAAAGGGAAACTGAGGCAGAGAACCAGGTCTTCTATTTCCTGGCCTAAGAGTTTGTCTGCAGCCTTCACTATCCCTTAAGACTCAGGAGTTTTTCCTGGAGCTGCAGAGAGGGTTTCCAAAACAGAAAAGACAGACCTATTTACCAAGGCAGAAAAGAATGAAATCAGGATCTGGTTTCATCCCAGATTACATAGTGAGAGGTAAACAAAGTTTTGGTGGAATTTGAGAGCCACAAGAGTGGGAAGATGGGCATGATGGGTGGGAAGAATGGGGTAGTCCTGTCCTTCATGTGCCATGGGCTGTCCCCCAAATTCCCCTCACTCCCTGGCCAGGATTAGCCATTCAAATCCATGGAGTTTTACCTTCAGCATAAGCTTGATGTTGCAGAAAATACAGAAATTTTTGGAATGAAGTAGACCTGGATGTGATGGGCATCTTCTAAGTTGTCTCCCAGTGATGTCTGCCTTCTGGTGTTCACACCCTTGTGCAATCTCCTTCCCTTGTGTGTGGGCAGGCCTTACTGACTGGCTTCTAATGAACAGAATATAGCAAAGGTGATGGGATGTCGCTTCTCTGATTAGGTTACTTAAGGTTGTGACTTCCAGCTGGCTTTGATGAAGCAAATTGCCATGCGGGAAAGGTAAGGACATCAAGGTGACTTCCAGCCAACAACCAGCCAGGAGCTGTGGTATTCGGTCCATTAATCCTCAAAGAACTGACATTTTGCCAACAGCCCTGAGAATTTGAAAGTGGATCCTTCTTTAACTGAGGCTCAGATGAGACTCCCACCATGGCCGACCCCTGGAGTGCAGTCTTGTGAAGCAGAGAAACGGAAGCAGAAGACCCAGTTAAGCTGTGCCCAGGTTCTTGACCCATAGAAACCATGAGATAATAAATGTGTGTTGCTTTAAGCTGCTGCATTTGTGAAAACTGGTTACACAGCAGTAGATAATGAATACACTACCTTTGAATCCTGCCTTTGCCACCAAACTGCTTTGTGACTTTGGGCCAAGCACTTCCCTTGGATCCTTATCTTCCTCATCTGTAAAATGGGAACACCTACCTTTCAGGATTGAGATGAGGATTAGCACATGGAGTTCCCTCTCCATGAACAATTCTTCCTGCCCTTTCTTTACCCTGCCTATCAGTTAGAATTTAATTTAGCTGCAGGAACAGAAACAGAATTGCAGTGACTTCACTAGAGAAGAGTTTACTTTTTTTTTTTGGCAGGCCAAGGTAGGTGCAGCTGCTCATGAATGTCACTGAAGACTCAGGCTCTTTGTCACTTCCTCCTCCACCATTCTGATGTGACTCATTTGTGCCCACAGCTCCTCTGGGATCCTTTACACTTTTGCACACACAGGCTCCCGGTATGTTTTCCTCCTGACAGCTGGTATCTGGGGCTTCCCAGAGGCTGCCAGAGCCTGCTATGGCTCCACACAGGAAGAGCCTGCAGTACCTGAGAATGTATGTGCTCCATCTATGCTTGTTTCTAGAACTACCCTGTGGGGCTTCACTGGATTTCACATCATCACTGGCTGCTTCTCTTCCTGGTGAACTTCTGCACTCCTATACCCATTTTTCCTGGAAACATTTCCAAAGCATCACCATCAAATGATTCTTCCTCTCAAGATTTATTTTGGGGGAACCCAACTAAAATAATCCTCAAGGACACCAGATGGCTGTTTAGCAGCAGCAGCCATGTTCCTGGAAGGACACAGGGTAAATGGATGATGGACAAAAGGCCAAGTCCATCTCCTTAGGAAAACCATAGCTTGCCAGGAAGCCCCGCCTAGTAGATTTTCCTTACTTCTGATTGGCCAGTCTTGGGTCACATGATTGTCATTAGCTGCAAGGGAGCCTGGAGAGGAAACATATTGTTTTAACTTTAATTTACCTTAAAAATTGAAATACACTGTTCCCATGGTAAAGTGCACAAATGTTAATTTATAGCTGAATTCTCCTCCTGATGCCTTTGAAGAAAGAAACCTAGGGCAATCAGCTATGTACCAACAGGCTTGGGTTCCAGTTGTCTAGAATTAAGTCTGGTCACTTCACCTTCTTGGGTCTTCGTGATCTTCATTTTTCAGATGTGGACATTGAATCTTAAGAGCTGGGAAGAATCTTCAAAGACCAATTGTAAGTAATTAGTGTAGTCATTAGGGATGTAAAGTTTATGGTTAGGCTGCTTGGGGTTGAATCCCAGTTCCAGTACTTACAAGTGGGACAACTTGGCCAAAGTAACCTCTTTATGCTTCAGTTTCCTCATGTGTGAAATGGGGAAAAATAATCCTACCTGATAAGGATATGAGGATTTCATGAGATTATACAAGATTATACATGTCAAATGATTAAAATAATACCTGGTGCGTGGCATGTGATCTGTAATTGTTAGCTGTTGCTGCCTTCATTACTCTCAAGGGAGGAATGTGGTATGGCTTAATCCTGGCTGTATCGTCCTTCAGCTGGGGGTCTTGGGCAAGTCACTTATCTCATAGCCGCTATTTCTTCACTGTCAAATAGGAATAGCCTTTCTCGGGTCTATGGGTGGATGAATGAAATGATGTTTGAAGGTGAGAGGTCTACAGCAGACGTTCATTACAGGCTAACAACCAGATCTGAATTAGTCAAGCTCTTACTGTGATACATCTGTGAAAAACAACCCCTGAATTTCTGTGTCTTCTTACTACAAATATTTATTTCTCTTTGGCAAGTTTGAGGCTTGGCTGGAATGGCTCAGCTTCAGGGTTGCCCCATGTGTCCCTCCAGCAAGACAAGTGGCTCTGGGCAAGCTCTTTTCATGGCAGAGGGCAGAAGCTCCAAGAAGGGTAGGGGCTGGGTGTGGTAGTTCATGCCTGTAATCCCAGCACTTTGGGAGGCTGAGGAGGTCAGATCACCTGAGGTCAGGGGTTCAAGACCAGCCTGGCCAACGTGGTAAAACCCCGTCTCTAATAAAAATTAAAAAATTAGCTGGGTGTGATGGTGGGTGCCTGTAATCCCAGCTACTCAGGAGGCTAAGGCAGGAGAATCACGTGAACCTGGGATATGGAGGTTGCAGTGAGCTGAGATCATGCCACTACATGAAGAAGAAGGGTAATGTTTTGTCTGTTATGTTTTGAAACAGGCTATGCTGTCACTGCCACGCACATCCCATTAGCCAGAACAGGTCTTCTCGCCAAGCCCAAGTCACTGGGGCAGGATGTTCACTCTCCCTGAGGGAAGCCATGGTGAGCATGTGGTGGGGAGGGGAAAGGGACAATTGTGAGCACATAATCCAATCTACCATATTATCTGTGTTAATAATCTGAAACTATATGTGATGGGAAAACTGAGGCCCAGAAAGAGGAAGAGAAACATCCAAGGTCTCTCAGAGTCAGTGACTCCCACATAGTTCTCCTTCCCCTCTCCAAAACCTTAGTCTATATCCATGTATAGTTAGCAATTGGTGCTTTTGAATCAACAATTCGAGCATTTGAATCCCATGAGAAGGACAAGGTGGGTGAGGAGGTAGAATTCCTTCCATCTTCCAACAGGGCAAACGGAAGCCCAGAGTGCAGAGGGATGCATCTGTCATCACACTGCAAGGTCGAGAGAACAAGGAAAGAAGACCAAGGACTCCCAGGTTTACCTCCACAGTGGACCGCCCAGACCCTCAGTCTTGTGCTAGACACAAGAGGCCCAGGAGATAGAGCAGGAAATTTGCTGCCTCTTTCCTGGGAGGAGAAAAGAGGGAGAGTCAGGAACTCAGCTGTCTGGATTCCCACACTGACCCCTTCTCCCAGCAAGAAACACTCATTAAACTGGACCCAGGAAAAATTGAGGTGAGTGAGGTGTCTCGAGGCCCAGTGGGTAGAGAGAGACCCACCATAATAGTGGCATTCCAACTACCTGAGCGATATTTCCCCAAATTTGGGGCAATTTGAAGTTATCTTAGTATGTACCTGGATGCAGCGTCATACAACACGGACTCCTGGAGTGAGAAAGATATTCCCTTCTCAAGCCTTCTGATTACCCCAGTGAGAAAGTCTCAGCTAGAGGTCTGCATCTTTAACCCTTTAAATCTTCATTGATTAAAATGTAGACTGGCTGTGCATGGTGGCTCACATCTGTAATCCTAGAACTTTGGGAGGCTGAGGCAGGTGGATCACTTGAGGCCAGGAGTTTGAGACCAGCCTGGTCAACGGTGAAAACCCATCTCTACTAAAAATACAAAAATTAGCTGGGCATGGTGACGGACACCTGTATCCCAACTACTCAGGAGGCTGAGGCAGGAGAATTGCATGAACCCAGGAGGTGGAGGTTGTAGTGAGCTGAGATTGAGCCACTGCACTCCAGCCTGGACAATAGCAGGAGACTGTCTCAAAAAACAAAAAACCAAAAACATAGACCAAGTGCAGGCTTCAGGCTCAGTCTTGGCAGGTGGCTGTATGTAGCTAGAGTTTGATAACACTATTTAATATCATTTAATCTGGCATGATTTACTTTAATGGAACTGAGCTGTTTCCATTGCATTTGTTTTCATAATTCTATTTGTGGCAATTGATCTCGTTTATCCCATTTATAGTAGTGATATCAATTTTCTTTTGAAATGCATTTATTTATATACAAAAGTGAGTCACTTAAAGAAAACATTAAGTAGATGGTGGTACAGGCAGCATGCAACCTATCATCATGCTATTTTGTAGGTATGGCGAAAATCATGAAAGAGGTGAAAGACTCAGGTTTGGAAAACTCTGTTAGAATATTCATTCTGGGTGGTTGGGCTGCCTGAGGGAGAGATCAGGATCTGCCTGAATTGGGCATTTTTGGTGGAGCAGCATGTATGGAGAGGTGTGAAAGCGTTAGGAGGGCTGGGATGCCCAGGTAGCAGTGGTGCAGGGTGCTGGGGTGATGAAGGCGCCTTCCTCCGAGGTCAGGCTATGGACCTTCACTCCTAGGAGGAGAAACCAGGGGCGGGTGGGTTGCAGGGAAGTGACAGCAGGTCAGTGTTCATCAGAAAGCTGGAACTGCCGCTGGTAGAGAGTGCTGTTGGCAGCAGGTTCCCAGACCTCCCATCATGGTGAACTCTTTCCATTGGATCCCACCTGCGGTGCAGAGCCACAGGTCCTAAATCAGAATTAGCCTGAGGAAAGAGAAAGAAAGGGTTAATTCCTTCCCATAGTAGGGCTCTGGTTTCTGGCCTCGGTCTCCCATCTAGGCCCCCCCCAGCTCAGCTCTGGATACCACTAAGGCAGGACTCCTCCGCCCCCTTCGGAAGGGTAAACTGAAGCCCAGAGCAGTTGAGGGCTGTCGTCCAGGTGCCACAGCAAGCTCAAGAAGAGAACAAAGGACTCCCGGTTCCTCTGTCATCCTAGCAGAACCCCCCACCCGCTATCTGATTCCCTAGTCCTGGCCATGGGAGGCCCTGACTTCTGGGGAGGCATCCTGTTAAGCTTGTAGCAATGGAGAAAATATTAGAGCTGGGGCTCAGACAGGGAAGGCACCTGTCCCGGGCACCCAGGAGCTGTACCTCTGACAGGATCGCGGCAATCCCGGCCACAGGTGCTGGGGCAGCACCGCTTCTTGCCGGAGCAGTCTGCGTCCTTGTGACACAGGTGGTTCATGGGACTGAGGCAGCGCAGTTGGTCCTCCGGGCAGCTGCCCAGCTTCACTGCAACACAGGGAACTGGGTGAGCTCTGCCTGTGCCCACTGGCTCTGGAGCCTGGGGCTGGGGTGGTCAGCACGGTGGAGGGGGACATTTACCAGAGACCCTGGGGACGCACTGGCGGAAGCAAGCCCTGTGGCAGCACTTCCTGGTCAAGGGACACTGGCTGTCTTCCATGCACTGGTCAGGCACCGACGGGAGGCAGGGCCCATCATCTGGCGGGCAGCCCCCTGATTTCTCTGAAAGAGAATCTCCCAATATTACAGCTGAAGGAAGCTCAGGGTTATGCAATAAGCACTGACCTAGGAATTACAAGATCCAAATTCTCCATCCCTTACTTCTTGCCTGTCCTTTGGCTAGTTTTTGTTTATTTTGTTTCAAATGACTCCAAGTCTCAGTTTTCTGGCTGTGAAATGGGAAGCTTGGCTAGTTTGAGACTTAGATGGCATACATGTTAGGGAGAAATGAAGCCCAACATCTCACTGGGGCCAATAAGGCCGTGCCTGGTCTGGCCCCTGCCCATCTCTCTAGCCTCATCCTCTGCTGCTCCTCCACGCAGTGGCTCCTGATCTCCAAGCCAGCTCTCTGTGGGGTTCTTGCTCTCACTGCATCCTTTGCCTGGTGCATTTCTCCTACACGCCATTCACCTCGTCAGCTCACTAGGACTCAGCAGAAACATTGCATCCTCAGAAGACCCTGCTTCTCTGACCCCCCATTAACTAGGTCAGCCCCAACCCCAACCCCAACCCCACCCAGTTCTTTCCTCCAGAGTTGGTGGCGCTGCATCTGTTTGTCTGTGTCTCTTGCTTGGCTGGATGTTATGACTGGACATGCTGCTAGCTTTGCTCACCATCGGTCAGTATCACAGCACTTGATGCACAATACTAGGGGCTCAGTGACTTGGAAAGGAAGGGTTTTGAAGTGAGGCCCAGCATTGCACGTGTGCCAGCGGCGGCCAGCCTGGGGCACTGTCACAGCCACAGCCGCCACGTCTGCACTGTTGTTCATCACTGCTGCAAATGGCATGGTTTCAGGGATCGGGCGTTAACTCTGTCTCTGAGGCATTCCTCTGAACAGCTGTAGAATGTTCAGTCCCAGAGCTTACCTACCCACTCTTCTTCCTGGGATTTTGGGCCATTTTCAGATTTCATGCACAAAGCTAGAAATCAGTATCTTCCTCCATGTAGAGGAGGAAATCAAGGCCTGAAAGAGATGGTGACTTGCTCAGACCCACATCAGCCAGGGTTAGGACTGGCAGGGCCTGCCTCCCTCTGACCTCTGTAAGTCTCCTCTCTGAGCTGTCTTTGAGCTGTAGGGATGGAGCAGGTCTCAGGCCTTCAGTTCAATCCGGCATCAGAGAAAATGTTCACGAGCCGCTGGGGCATCTGGATCTGGTGCTGTGACTTTATCTCTGTGTCCGCCCCACCCCCTCAGCCCCTGCATGGGTGCTGGCTGCACACATAAGTAGGCACCTTGCTCACATCGCACATGCTCAAAGTCAACTTCAGCTGTCAGATCGGGTTGGTTTAAATTGAATTGCTGCCCCCTGCTGGAGAAAGTGAGGCTTGGCCTGGGGAGGGGGGAAAAGTATGGGTTCGTGGGGGTGGGGGTGATGCCAGGGCTCCTGGGAAACTGAGGTCCAAGGTTTAGCTCTGAATTCATAAGTTCTAGCCAAAGGTGCTCAGGCCTCAAAGGGTGGTCCAGACGGAGCTGCCTGCTCTCAAAGCCGGTGGAGGAGGGTGGGTCAGGCAGGGAGAGCTTCTGTGGACAGGGGCCTGGAGCTGAGCTCTGGAATGGACAGATAGGGAGAGGACATGACGGCTGGCATTTCAAGTGGACGAACCACAATAGCTGCTGTGTAGAGGTGGGGATAAAAGCCTGGCACGTGCAGAGCCAGTGTGAGAGGCTCTGGGTGGTCGCAGTCACTCTGCCTGCCTTTCCTAATGCTCCCTCCAAACCAGCTTCTTCACTCAAAGATGTGTGCATCAAGACCCACACACAGGTGGTCATCCAGATGCATGCGCCACGGGTGTGTAGACTTAGAGAGCAAAATAATCGTATGCAAACAAAGTTAATTACATACACTTGTACACACAGACGATACACATGCACAGTCAAATACACAAGCACACTTAGATCTAGACACACAATTACCTACAGGCTTAACAATAGGAAATTGCTGATAGTCAACTGCTGTACCTACAAAAGTAGCAATTTTACATGGTTCAACTTATTTATTTATTTATTTTGAGACAGAGCTTTTACTCTTGTTGCCCAGGCTGGAGTGCAATGGCATGATCTTGGCTCACCACAACCTCCGCCTCCTGGGTTCAAGCGATTCTCTTGCCTCAGCCTCCTGAGTAGCTGGGATTACAGGCATGTGCCACTACGCCCGGCTAATTTTGTATTTTTAGTGGAGACGGGGTTTCTCCATGTTGGTCAGGCTGGTCTCGAACTCCCAACTTCAGGCGATTCACCCATCTCAGCCTCCCAAAGTGCTGGGATTATAGGCATGAGCCATTGCCCACTGCCTTACATGG
Organism: Cebus imitator; assembly: GCF_001604975.1. Lineage (NCBI taxonomy): Eukaryota > Metazoa > Chordata > Mammalia > Primates > Cebidae > Cebus > Cebus imitator. Next base: position 1,044,748 of record NW_016107447.1, read on the forward strand.
TTCAAGTTAATACACATGCATATTCACATACAGACATCAGATATTTTATCTGTACATCAGATATTTTATATATGCAGTATATGTAGAAACACACATATATAAACAAGCAGTCATATATGTACATATGAACTGGAACATAATCACTGTTAAATAGTGATTATGCATACTGTCATATCCACATGCCTACGCACACAGATACATACACAAAGATAGACACTCAGACACACACAGCTGTGTATATAAATGTATAGCATATGTGTGTGAACATATACGCATACACAGTCATATAGACAGAATCATATGCACAGAGCTACACAGACACATATATCTTCCCAATACCATATAACCACCGACAGCATTTAATTAGGCACTTACTATTTGTCAGGGACTATGCCAGGCCCTTTGTACCAGAGACACCCAGATGTTTGAGTGAGAAGGACAGAACGGGGAGCTCTTATAAACAGAGGTGGCTGGGCTTCCACAGACAACAAATTGAAACTCCCCTTCCCTCGGCCCCGTCACCTTCCTCCATGGCCTGAAATTCTCCCAACAGCCAGGCAGCTGTCTTATGGGAGAGAAACCAGTAGGGGACAGGGTGTGACGAACTGGGGGAGAGACAGGTGTGTCACACCTGCCCATGCAGAGTGGTCCTGCGCGGGTTCAGTTTCTGCTGTGCCTCTGAGCAGCTGTTTGCCTCTGAGCAGCTGGGCTGAACGTCGGGGCGTGCTCCCTGGGAACACAATGACTCCCCCAAATCACCCACTTACACCGCACTTACTGTGTCCCAGGCCCTTATTCCTTGAGACACAATTTACTCCTGAGAGAAAGACATGGGAACCTGTTTTACAAGGAGTAAGTCCCCAGACCTGTCCTGCTGCCTTCCGGGAGTGCCCTGTATGGAAGTCCTAATAAACTCATGCACTTGCCAAGCTGGGCTTGTCCACGTCATTCTTTGGTCTCTCAGCTCCTTCCTAGGTTGGGGTATGTTATTCTGTACAGTCCTGGGTTTTTGCTGTAATAGTTGGTACAGTGAGTCTTTCTGATTTCAGACCCCACATTCAAATGCCACCTTTGACACTAACTCAGAGTCAGTCTTTGACCTTGTTAAGTGGTTCCCCACTAGGCCTCAGTTTTCCTCATCTGCAAAATGGGGATAAAAATAGTCCTGTCCTCACAGCATCACATCAGGGAGTTATGTGGTGATGGTGCATGAATCACAGCCAACACAGGGTCTGGCCTTGGAACTCACCAGTGTCCTTCCCTCCTTGGCCTGTCCCCATTACTGTCCTCTTTCTTTAAGGCAGGGCCAGGCCTACACAGGGGAATGTAGGTTAGAGTGTTCCAGCCCCAGAAGAGGACAGAGGTGAAGGCCTTACACAGATCAGTAGTCACCTGTCTAGCCACTCAGCAGCCCTCCCTCACCTGTTAGCAGGCCAGCCCCAGCCTTGTCAGGGGTGGGCATGGGGACAGGAGGTTGGGGGCGACGGGAGCTAGAGAGAGAGCTTCCTCCCAGCAAAGCCCAGATCCCAGAAACCACACCCTTTCCTCAATTCCCAAGTCCTTTCCACAGATGGGGTGGTGGATCCATGGACCCAGTCACACCACAGACCAGCAGGTGCAGACAGGGCCCCTCCCCATACCCAGAGGCACAGAGGCACACATGGACACACATGGACAGGCACTAAGCCCAGACACATGCATGCAGTCATTCCTACGTGTACGTGTGCAGACAGAGCTTAGCACAGACAAGCAGGCACAAAGACTCATGTCTACATAGAGATAGGCACATGCATCCCGCCTCCCCCTGCCACCATCCCCTGACGTATAGACAGGCACGGACAAGCACTGAGAAACTGTCAGAAAAGACACTTACAGATATTGACACAGGCAGGTGGACAGGCGCAAAGGTGCACAAATGAAAGCACGGGCTTCTGAAAGCACTAAGAATCAGGCATCCACACATCCACACAGGCACGCACTCACACACACCCCGCAGGGAATTACCTGCCTTCCCCTAAACCCTTACTCTCCCTAGAACAGTAGAAACAATCTGGTCCCCTGAGCAGAGGGATTTACCCGCACTCACCTCCCTTCTTCCTGCCAAAGGCAGCAGGTGGCTGACTCCCCACAGCCAGGAGGGCCCCCAGGAGGAGGAGGCTCTGGATCCTCATATTTCTGCTGCCAGCCCAGGGCCCAGGGCCCACCAAATTAACACCTGCAGCCTCAGGGAAGCCAGAGAAACTTAGTCAGCGGAGGAAAGAGAGGGGGAGTGGAGTGACACCGCACCTGCTTTGTCCTGGCCCCACCCCCTGAGGGCCTGAGGCCTCAGTGCAAAGGAAGCTAAGGCAATAGCTGAAGACAGGGCGGTACACATCCTGCAAGGGGGGACTCAGATCCAGTCTTGCCTGTATTGCTGACTCAGGCTGTGATCTTGGGCAAGTGTCCTCTGGGCCTCAGTTTCTTCATCTGTATACAAAGTGAAGGTAGTTGAGTAAGATACTTGCTTTCCTGGCTCTCTAAGGTGTTGAAGCCCCAGCAATGTCCAGGCAGGGGACAGAGGTCAGCTTTGAATAGCAAAGGAGTGGGGTTTGCAGAGTCCTGGATGCCCAGGAAGGGAGAAGGCGTTAGGGTTAGGCAAGAGCTTGCTGCCAGAGAAGGCTGGCCTAGGCTGGCATAGTGAGTAAGGCTAGCCCTGGCCTCTCCTTTTGGGCCCTGTGGACGGGAGAAAGACCACCTCGTCTTTGGTGAGATCACCTGCAGAGGCTTCTGGTAGAGCTGCCCTCTACCTGGGGCTGGCTTGGCTGTTGAGGGTGGGGGGAGCATGGCTTTTGGTTGGGCTAAGGTTGCTGGTCACAGCAATGTGTGGCTGCTAGAACCTATTCTCTGAGCAAAAAGATGTCATCTCATCCAGGGACCACCACCCTAGATTTGTATCTCTGATGTTGGCTCCTACATTTGGTAGAAGAGAGGGATCTGAGACTTGGCATCCTAAGGGACATTCTAAACAGAAACTCCATCGAAGTACATCCTCTCAGCCTGCCCATTTGAAAGATGAGCAAACTGTGAGATAGAGATAGGAGGGGACTGACTCAAGGACACGCAGCTAATTCCTGACTAGGCTGGGACTTCCCACTGTTGCCTCTCCATCATCCTCATTCAGCTCTTGGGTTTGGAAAGCAGGGCAATACCTCAGCTGATCCTGAGAAAGGAAGGTGACATTACAGGGCTTGTCTCACTTAGCCATTCCAATCCAGGACAGCCCTTACAGCAGGAAGCTCTTCCTTGGGTTTAATGTGACCCTTTTGTGATGTCTTCTATGCTAGTAAGATAGGAGAGGCTCTGGCTTTATGATCTGATGTTACTTTTGGAATTCTGGCACCTCCTTGGAAGCTTTATTTTGGAGGAAAAAATATATGTGCTTTCCTTTCTTTCCCTCCTTCCTTCCCTCCCTCCCTGTTTCCCTTTCTTCCCTCCTTCCCTCCCTCCTTTTCTCCCTCCCTCCTTCTTTCCCTCCTTCCCTCCCTCCCTCCCTCCCTCCTTCCTTCCTCCCTCCCTTCCTTCCTCTTCCTGCCTGCCTGCCTTCCCTCCTCTTTCTCCTCCTTCTCCTTCTTGTTCATCTTTGTCTTATTCTTCCTTCCTTTCTTTTCTTTCTTTTTCTTTCTCTCTCTCTTTCTTTCTTTTGTCTCTGTCTCTGTCTCTTTCTCTTTCTTTTCTTTCTTTGACAGGATCTTTCTCTGTCACCCAGGTTGGAGTGCACGGCACCATCATGGCTCACTGAACCCTCGGCCTCCTGGACTCAAGTAGTCCTCCTGCCTCAGCCCCCTGAGTACCTGGGACGATAGGTGTGTACCCTGGTATTTGGCTGGTTTTTTTGTTTTGTTTGTAGAGACAGGGTCTTCCTATGTTGCTCAGGCTGGTCTCTAACTCCTGGACTCAAGTGACTCCCTCACCTTGGCCTCCCAAAGTGCTGGGATTATGGGTGTGAGCCACTATGTCCAGCCATGAAATGCTTTTTTAATGGAAATTATTTTGTAGACATTTTCCTGTGCTATGAAATGTTCTCTGAAATCATGTTTTCTGATGGCCACATGCTCTTTTGTTAGACTGATATGTCAAAACATCACTTCAGTCAAGTTTTGAGGGAAAAAAGATGTGCCAAAATATACATAATCAGATCCTATTTTGAAACATGTAGGTTTCCAGTTTTCCACTTTCATAAATAAAACTGTGATAACAATCTTTTTTGTGTACATTTTAGAGTCACATCTCTGACTGTGTTCTGAAAGTAAATTTGTCAATGTTAGAAATGCTGGGTCAGAAGGCATCACCGTATTTCCAGGCTTTGGATACATCTGGTCAAATTAAATTTCACAAAGGAAGTAAGTGGGTGTACAAGCGCTTCCACCTGCCCTGCAATAGACATCTACTGTTTTGTCTGCACGGCATCTCTTCCTTTGGTGGAACCATTTTTCCCTGACTCCTGTAATTCTATTTGGTTGCCGATCAGCAGGTAGTTCTCCTATCAAAGCTGCGCACACTTGATCCAGGTTACACCCACTGCACTCTTCCCCCGCCCGTAACCTGCCCACTCCTTCATTAGAGTCTTGAACAGAGAAGCCAGTGCTCTAAACAGAACAGTCCAAATTTTAAATTTCAGATGCCATTGCTCACAGCCAAAGATCCTTAGTGGATACACTCACCAAATACAGGATATTAAAAAAATAAGTAAATAAAATCTTTGCTAATAGAAAACAGCATCTCATTTTAATTTGCCTTCCTCTTAATACCTGTGATGGTGAGCATTTCTTATTCTCATACTGACTGTATTCTTTTTCTGTGAATTTCCTGTTTTTGTATTTTGCCCATTTTTATTGCGGGTCCTTTTATTATTGAGTTTTAAGAGCTGTTTATATATTAAGAATCTATTAACCTGTCATACACAGGGGGCAGTAAGTTGAAGTGGTCAACAGATGTATATTGGAATTAGGCAGACCTGGTTTTGAATCTTGGTGCCAGAGTTTCTAGCTGTGTGACATTAATTTTGTAAATTAATTAATTTATTATTTATTCTTTTATTATTTATTTATATATTTATTATTATTCTGTTTATTCTTATATGCCAGTAGAGATAGAGATAATCATATTTATTTTATAGGACGGTTCTGAGGACTGAATGAGATGAGCCTGATAAATACTTTAATGCCATATTGCAAATATTTGTTTGCTTGTTTTTGCTTAGCACCAAATGATTAAATTTGGGGGTAATCAATTCAATCTTTTCATTCTTATTTTCTACTTTTATCTTTATGCCAAAAAGGCTTTTTGACTCTGACGTCAGGTAAATATTCACTATATTTACTGTTATTATTTTGTGATTTTTGAAAGACATGTTAACTCTTTAATCTAGCTGAAGTTTATCATGGTATAGAATGTGAAATAGGAAATATCTTTTTTTTGTAAGTAAGCAATTGTCCTATGATCATTTAGTGAATGATTCAAATTTTGCCATTGATTAAAAATTAGAACTTTATCAATAACTCAAGTCTTGTGTGTAACAGGGGCTGTTTCTGGATTTTCCTTTCTTTACTTTTCTTTTGTTTTTGAGACAGAGTCTCGCTCTGTCACGCAGTCTGGAGTGCAGTGGCGTGATCTCAGCTCACTGCAACCTCCGTGCCTCCCAGGTTCAAGTGATTCTCCTGTCTCAGCCTCCTGAGTAGCTGGGATCACAGACACGTGCCACCATGCTAGGCTAATTTTTGTATTTTTAGTAGAGACGGGGTTTCACCATGTTGGTCAGGCTCGTCTCGAACTCCTGACCTTATGATCCATCCACCTCAGCCTCCCAAAGTGCTGGGATTACAGGCTTGAGCCACCACGCCAGGCCCGTTCTTTTCTTTCGACTGTTTATTCTTGTGCCAGCACAGGCAAGCATATACTGCGGGTTCAGTTCCTGACCACTGAAATAAAGAGGATATTGCAATAAGTTGAGCCACATGGCTTTTTTGTTTCTCGGTGCATTTAAAAGTTATGTTTGCACTATACTGTAGTCTATTAAGTGCACAATAGCATTTACCTAAAAAAAAAAGTACATACCTTAATTTAAAAATACTTTATTACTAAAATATGCCAATAATCATGCAAGCCTTCAGCAAGTCATCTTTTTGCTGGTGGAGGGTCTTGCCTTGATGTTGATGGCTGCTGACTTGCTGAAGCATAGGTTGACTGTAGCAATTTTTAAAAAGAAGACAACCATGAAGTTTGCTGCATCCATTTACTCTTCCTTTTTTTTTCGACTTTCATTTTAGAATTAGGGGGTACACGTGCAGATGTGATACGAAGGTATATTGTGAAAGATTTCTCTGTAGCATGCAATGCTGTTTGATAACATTTTATACACTGTATATCCTCTTTCAAAATTGGAGTCATGGCATGGTGCAGTGGCTCATGCCTATAATCCCAGAGCTTTGGGAAGCCAAGGCAGGAGTATTGCTTGACCCCAAGAGTTTGAGACCAGCCTGGGCAACATAGTGAGACCCTACCTTTACAAAAAATTTACGCTTTTATGTTATGGAGATGGCTTCTTTCCTTAAACCTTGGGAACCGACCTCTGCTAACTTCAAACTTTTCTTCTGTAGTTTCCTCACCTCTCAGCTTTCCTAGAATTGAAAAAAGTTAGGGCCTTGCTCTGGTTTAGGCTTTGGCTATGAAGATGCTGTGGCTGTTTTGATTTTTTATCCAAATCACTAAAATTTTCTCTATATTAGCAATAAGTCTGTTTCACTCACTTACCATCTGTGTGTCCATTGGAGCAGCTGTTTTAGTTTCCTTCAAGAACTTTTCCTTTGCATTCACAACTTGGCTAACTGGTAAAAGAGGCTTAGCTTTGGACCTGTCTTGGTTTTCAACATGCCTTCCTCACTAAGGCTAATAATTTCTAGTTTGTTTGATTTAAAATGAGATACATGACTCCTCCTTTCACTTGAGCACTTAAAGGCCACTGTAGGATGATTAATTGGCCTCATTTCAACATTGGTGTGCTCCAAGGGAGAGAAACAGGGAATGACCAGTTGGGGGAGAAATCAGAACATACGCCACATTTATCAATCAAATTCACTGTCTTCTGTGGGCACAGTTTATGGCACCCTGAGACAATTAGAATAGTATCATCAAAGATCACTGGTCACAGAGCAACATAACAGATGTAATAATAATGACAAAAATGGAAATATTGTGAATATTACCACAATGTGACACAGAGGCAAAAAGTGAGCACATGCTGTTGGAAAAATGGGGCCAATGTACTTGCTTGATGCAGGGTTGCCACAAACCTTCAATTTGTAAAAAATACAATGACTGCAAAGCACAATAAAACAAAGTATGCTTGTATTGCGGTTCTAATTATTGTAGCTTCATAGTAAGTTTTTGTGACTGGTGGTATCCATTACCCTTCATTAATCTACATTTTCAATTTTCCAGGTTATAAGTATTTTATGGTTCCATGTAAACCTAATTATCCTTTTGTTAAGTTGCAAAAACAAACCCATTGTTTTTATCTTAAAAAGTTTTCAAAAATGAACGAAAGAACAGCAAATACTTTTATGAAGCCTAGATACCCATCATCCAGATTCAACCATGAACATTTTACAACAGTTCCTTCTTGGATATCCCCACCTCTTTCTTGGCTGAAGTATTTTAAAGTAAATCCAACCCATCTTATATTTTACCCTTAAGTACTTCAGTATGCATCTCTAAAAACTAAGGACACTTGCTCATATAATCACAATACTATTGTTACACCTAAGAAAATTAACAGTAGTTTCTTATCATCTAATATTCTATTTGCATTCTGTTTTTCTTATTGTCTCAAAAGTGACTGCATGGTTGTGGTGCACACGTTGCATTGGCTGTACTGTATCTGAAGTTTCTTTTAATCTAGAACAATCCCTCCAGCTCATTTTTTATCCTCCTTTCCTCCCTCCTCTTTCTTCTTCATGCTATTTACTTGTTGAACAAAACAGACAAATTGTTCTTTAGAATATCCCATGTTGCTTCCCTGTGATGTCTTTGATCTTTGTCCTTTACATTTCTCATAGACGAATGTTAGCTGGAGAGGCTTGGTGAGGTTCATGCTCAACTGTCTTGGCAGGAACCCTTCTTGAATGATGCTGTGTGTTGTGTTGCATCACTTCAGGAGGAACGCAGGTCTGGTTTACCCATTTTTAGCATTGTGGAGACAGATTAATGTGTTTTAGGTGTGTACCTGAATCCTCACCTTGTAAACTTGTGTTTCCCTTCTTATGAACTGTAAATATTTCATGGGGTCATGAAATGACACTCTGTAAATATTCAGAAACCATGGATGATCATTGCCTGAATCAATTATTTCATCAGGGTTTGCAAAACCCAATGGGTTTGTTTTTAATTATATTTCAGGTATAAATTAAGCTGATCAAGATAAATATTTTGTGGAGGTTTCTTGTTTGGGGAAGAGCATATCTTTTAAAAACCTTTTTCTTTTTTTCTTTCTTTTTTTTTTTTAACTGTAGAAAAGTTTAGTCTATTTATCCAGATCTTTTAAAACATCATTTAATTAAGTTTTACAGGTTTTTTTTTTTCAGAAAATTTCTGTACATCTCCAGAAATATTTATTTGTAGGTATTTTACATTTTATTCATTTTGATAATATTAAATAGGATTTTTTTTTACTATTAGGTTGTCTTAGCTGGTTTGGGCTGCTGTAACAAATTACCATAGACTGGGTGGCTTATAAACAGCTAATATTTATTTCTTACAGTTCTGGAGGCTGGGAAGTCTAAGGCCAAGGTACCAGCAGATTCAGCATCTGGCGAGGTCCAGTTTCTCATCTCTGACAGCACCTTCTAGCTGCAATTGCACATTGCAGATGGGCAAGGCAGCTCTTTGGGGTCTCTTATAAGGGCACTGATCTCATTCACGAGAGGTCTACTCATGAGTGTCGGGGAGGAGCACCAGGTAGAGAGGGAAAGTACAGTCTCTGGGATCTGGACTCTGTGACTCTTCCCTCTTTTTGGGGAAAAGGACTTCAAGATCAAGTTTTCCTTGGTGGGGTTAGGTATTTCTTCTTCCATATTCCAAGTCTCAGGACCCTCAGGGGCAGGTGCCGGGTGAGAGTGACCCCCAGAGGTGGAAAGGACCAGCATCATTTCTGAGGACACCTGGTGGAGAAGAAGGCTGGAGGCTTGGCTTCCCATCCTGGCTCTGGGCATGGCCTTGATACGTCTTCATCCTTGTTTCCTCCTTTTACAGTGGAGATGTTCAGACTAGTTGGTGTCCGAAGGCCCTGCCAGCTTTAGCCATCCCTCCCCACACCAGCTAAAGGGACTAATTCCTCCGAACTTTTATGGGCCAGGTATCAGGCAGGGGAAGAGACAGCCCTAGCCCTGGGAGGCAGGTCTCCTTACCTTCTTCCAGTTCCTTTACAGGAATCACACACTTGAAGCCACAGTGCAGGTAACAACACTTCTTTATCCCCTGACAGTCCTGGTCTGTGTGACACTGGGGAGGATCGGATTTGATGCAGCGTACATTGTCAGCTGGGCAAACCCCTGGTTTCTCTAGATCTAGTAGAGGAAGCCACAAGGTGAGATGAGAACTCCAGCCCCAGAGGGCCCCTCAGGACTTTTCCCCAGCCCAGCCCCACCCAGCTCCACCATGTCTGCTCACTCCCTTTAACTCCTTCCGCAGCCACCAGGGTCACAAGTGCAAGGGACACCATGAGGACCAAGGACCTGATGGACCCCATGTTGCTGGAAAGTTGTTTGGCTGGGAGCTGGGCTGAGCCTGGCTTTATAGTGTCCCTGCTGGGCGAGCCGGTGGGTGGAGCTGAAGGCCTAAAATGGCAAGGGATCTATTTGGAAAATAGCTTATTTTATTAGCATAATGTCCTTGGGGTTCACCCATGTTGCAGCATGCAAGAGAATTTTCTTATTTTTTATGACTGAATAATGCTGCATAATATTCCATGGAATGCATATGTGTGTGTGTGTGTGTGTGTGTGTATATATATATATATATATATATATATGTACACATATATATATATAATTTTTTTTCCTTCACCCATTTATCTGTCAATGAGTCAATGCACATTTAGGTTTCCACTTCTTAGCTATTGTAACTATTAGAGCAATGAACATGCAGGTGCAAATATCTGTTTGGGATCCTGATTTCAGTTCTTTTGGATAAATACCCAGAAGTGTGATTGCTGGATCATGTGGTAGTTCTATTTTTAATTTTCTGAGGAACTTCCATACTGTTTTCCATAGTGGCTATACACCTTTAAATTCTCACCGACAGTACACAAGGGTTCCAATTTCTCCACATTCTCACCAATATTTGTTTTCTTTGTCTTTTCTTTTTAAAATAATGGCCATCTGACAGGTATGAAGAGATCTTATGGTTTTGATTTGCGTTTTCCTTATGATTAGACATGTTGAGCCTCTTTTCATACACCTGTTGACCATTTGTATATCTTCTTTGGAGGAATGTCTGTTTGATTCTGATTCACTTTTAATTGGGTCTTTATATATATGTGTGTGTGTGCATATATATATATATATATATATGCACACACACACATATATAAAGAGAAATAAAAGAAATATGTATTAGAATGGAAGAAGAGAAAAGCCATTGCTTGCAAATGATACAATAGTCTAATAGGAACACAAAAGAATCTACAGATATATCATGACAGATAATTTTTCAAGATTAGCTGACACAAAAATCAATATATAAAAGTCAACTGCATTGCTATACACTAGAAATATTGGTTAGAAAAATGTAACACTTTAAAAGCAATAACATGTAAAATATTTAGTAATAAAGGCAAACTACAAGATGGGAAAAATATATGCTGACTACATATCAGATAAGGGGTTAATTTTCAAAATACATAGAGAACTACTGCCAGGCCAGGCACGGTGGCCCACGCCTGTAATCCTAGCACTTTGGAAGACCAAGGTGGGTGGATTGCCTGAGTTCAGGAGTTCAAGACAAGCCTGGGGAACATGGTGTTCTCTACTAAAAATACAAAAAATTACCCGGGTGTGGTGGTGGGCACCTGTAATCCCAGCTACTCGGGAGGCTGACACAGGAGAATTGCATGAACCCAGGAGGCAGAGGTTGCAGTGAGCCAAGATTGTGCCACTGCACTCCAGCCTGGGTGACAGAGTGAGACTCCGTTTCAAAAAATCAATAAATTAATAAAAGTAAAAAATAAAGAACTACTGCAACTCAATAGCAAAAATATGTTTCCATATATATACACACATACACATACATAGACACACACACATTTAGGTTTACATTTAGGTTTCCTAGAAACCTAGACTGTCTAGGAAGCATGCCCCATAAGGAACGTCTCATATTCTTATCATAAGAAGGTAAAATTACAGGGGACAACGTTCCTGTTTTACGGTAGTAAACTATCTTCTCAAACGGTGGTTATTTTGTCCCCAGGGAGCTTTGGCAATGTCTGGAAACATATTTGGTTGTCACAACTGGGGCAGAAGTGCTTCTGACATCCAATGTCTAGATACTGAGGTTGCTGATGTTAACAATGCACAGATCAGCTTTTCACAATGAACAATTATCTGTCTCCAAGTGCCAGTAGTCTTGAGGATGAGAAACTCTGCTGTCCTACTTCACTGACTGATAGCTGTGTATGGCCTCCGAACACCTCAATTTAGGCTGAAGTGAGTAAGGATGGGAGTGTCTGCTGGGAGTATCCCATGTTTAGGAGTGCTGATCCTTGGCTCACTGGTTTCACCCAATAAAGGCATCCCTTAGCCCGTGCCATGTGACCTTGTGGAATTCATCCTGTTTCTGCTGAATCAGGTTAACAAAGTTCCCTTTTAATTTTAGTTAGCTAAGAGTTTTTCTCATGAAAGGATGTTGAATTTTATCAAATGCCTTTTCCTCATCAATTGAGATAAATACATGGATTTTATCTTCAATCTGTTATTTTGTGAATTACATTAACCAGATTTTACGTTCATTGTCTTTTTGGGGCATCATTTATTTATGTTCTTCAGGAAAGTGGAAAGTCTGGAACCAAAATGGCCTAGCCTAAAACAGGGAATAAAAGGGAAGATATGATATATTTCTCCTAAACATGGAGTGTATATCCCTGAAAATCATTAGGTTACAGAGTTTCACCCACTACAAATAACAGAGCTTCTGGAAAAAATAGAGTTGAAGTAGAACATTCAGTGTTTTACATCAAACAAACAGAACCCACACCCAATAAAAACATGACCACAGTTTTAAACATCTGTTCCTAATAAAGAAATTCTGTAGTAAATAATAGCACTTTGACAAAAGATAAGGAGTTTGCTTGGTAAGTGGGTATGGTAAAATACTGTGGCTCTTGAGGTATAAAAAGCAGAATGAAGATCATCATCATTCTTGGACTAAATGTTGTTATACCAGAGGTCCTTGTCTTCTATCTTTTGCTTCTGTGCTGGCTTAAAATAGCAATCTGCTTTGCTGATTTGCCAGTTCCTCTATTTTGTAAGGAAGCTGTATAACTCTAAATGAAACTGGGTAACTGCAAAGTTCTATCCTGATGTTCTTGATATTAGAATCTTGACCTTTGGCTGGGCGCTGTGGCTCACACCTGTAGTCCCAGCACTCTGGGAGGCTGAGGTGGGTGGATCACTTGAGGTCAGGAGTTCAAGACCAACATGGTGAAACGCTGTCTCAACTATAAATACAAAAATTAGCTGGGTGTGGTAGTACATACCTGTAATCTCAGCTACTTGGGAGGCTGAGACATGAGAATCACTTGAATCCAGGAGGCAGAGGTTGCAGTGAGCCGAGATCATGCCACTGCACTCCAGCCTGGGTGACAGAACAAGACTTTGTCTCAAAAAAAAAAAAATTGACCTTTAATCCACTGCAATTGTTTAACAGTCTCACTTGAAGCTGATAATAACTGTTGTGTTAAGCTCACTAGCAGTCTCATCTCTGATGGTGTGTAACATTTAGCTTATTGCTGTGGCGAATAGCATGTGCTTTCATTTATTTAAAAATATTTTATTATTTAAAACTTCTCCTCAATATTTAAGACATGTTTTTATTTATTTGTAAATTTTTATTTATTTATTTTTTGAGACAGAGTTTCCCTCTGCCACCCATCCTGGAGTGCAGTGGTGCAATCTGGGTTCAAGCGGTGCCTCCTGGGTTCAAGAGATTCTCCTGCCTCAGCCTCCCAATAGCTGGGACTACAGGCTGGCTAATTTTTCTATTTTTAGTAGAAATGGGGTTTCACCATATTGGCCAGCAGGCTGCTCTCAAACTCCTGACCTCAAGTGATCTGCCTCTCTCAGCCTCCCAAAGTGCTGGGAATTCAGGTGTGAACCACCACACCTGGCCTTAAGGCATTTCTTTTAAAATCATGTTTCAGATTCTTGTTTCTGGGACCTTGAACAGAGTATTAAATAATTCTATCAAGAAGAGTGTAGAACTCAGGACAACTGCAGATCACACACTTGGTAGGGCAATGCCTAAACTGAGATAAGAGGGAAGAGATGAAGTGTGTGATTTTGTGTTTCACTCCAGAGATACCATGTTCAATATTTTTGCATTTGATTGGTATTATATGACAGGACAAGGCATAGTCACCTTATGAAAAACTGTGTGTATTACCCCAATTTTACATTTTGGTGATTTAATTCCTTATTTACCTGCCATGTACAAATATATTCTGCTTGTTACAGCACTCACTTTAACAGGAGAGACTCGTGTGTGTGTGTGTGTGTGTGTGTGTGTATGTGTATCTTTATGTTAATGACAGGTGACATCACAATAAGTCTTTGTCCTGACAGTGTGCCTGTCTGAACAGCATAAGCTGAATTAATGCCCTTATTGGAAATTGTGGGATCCCAAAATATTTAATGCCTAAAACTCAGGAAACCTGATCATCCAAACCCCTCCTGCACCTTCCACTGCGCCAGACAAAGGTGCAAATGCTTCCTTAAAGGAAGGTAAACCAGGAAGACGTTATGCCTGTTCTTCAGCTACTTTTTCCCCATTTTTAAAGATATGAAATTCAATTTAAGGTATTATCACAATAATATACATACACAGTATAAAATGTAAAGTGTAAAACCAGGTTTACAATGAGAATCTCCTACATTGCTCCTATTTACCTTGATTCCTGATACCCAGAGGTCTTGATACCAGAGGTAACCATTTTAGCTCTTCTAGCTGTTTCTAATATTTATCTCCACATTTCTAAATAACATTCTTATGTAGCTATTTCTGAAAATTTAAATTTGGATTTAAACAATTATTTTATTGTGGTAAGAACACTTATCATGAGATCTGCTCTCATGACTTTTTAGGCGTGTAGTACCATATTAACTCTATGCACTCTGTTGTACAGCAGATCTCTAGAACTTTTCCATTTTGAATAACGGAAACACACCCATTGAATAGAAACTTCCCACTTCCCCCTTCCTGAAACCCTTGGAAACCACCATTGTGCTTTTGGCTTAAATGAGTTTGACTACTTTAGACAACTCATGTAAGATACCTTATAAAAGTAGAACCATGAAATATTTGTCCTTCGATGACTGGCTTATTTTGCTTAGCATCGTGTCTTCAAGGTTCATCCACATTGTTGGCTGTTTAAATTCCATGATATGTAAATACCACATTTTCTTTATCTCATTCATCTGTCAATGAACTTTTAGTTTGTTTCCGCCTCCCGGCTATTGTGAATAATACTGCAGCAAACATGGGAGTGATCAAGGTTGTTAGTAAACATCCCAGAATGCACCAGACAGTCTTCCACAACAAAAAAATTATCCATCCCAAACGTCAATAGTGACAAGGTTGGGAATAATCCAGGCAATTGCAGTATTTCTTATCTGGATCAGAGAAATAGCTAGATAACTGGTCTTCCCACTGACAAACCACACATTCTCCAGAATGATCATATAAAACACATATTAGTTCTTGTGTATTTGCTCTTTGGCTTTATTATATTCTATTCCATCTCAAGGCTTCTGGAAATATAGGTCTCTTTGCTGGAGCACGTGTTCTTCACTTCTTGCTCTTTTACCACAACTTGGCTAAGTTTTTCCTATTCTTCAAGTCTCAGCTTCAATGGTGCTACATCAAAAAAGTCTTTTTCACCCTCCCTTTAAATTTTTCTCAGAGCAGTTAGTTTTATGACTAGTTTACTTATATTTGTACTCAAATTTACCACAATCTGTAATGACGTACATATCCATGATTTTCTGTAGCTGAGAGAAAATTGTCAAAATTATTTTTCATCACTCCTGATACCTTAATGTGTATTTCCCTCAAAGATATCCTCTGTCATGACCACAATACAACCATGAACATCAGGAAATTAACATTGATACATTCTTTTCACCTAATATTCAGACCCAACTCAAGTTTTACCATCATGATGAGAATACTTAAAATCTACTATCTTAGCAGATTTCAAGAATATACAATATTGTTATTAACCATATTCACATATTGTGCAATTGACATCTTGAACTTATTCTTCCTACCTTACTGAAATTTTGTATTCTTTAATCAGCATCACCCCACACTCCCCTTTCCCCTAGCCCTTGTTAATAACAATCTACTCTCTTCTTTTATGAGTTCAACTTTTTTAGATTCCACATATAAGTGAGATCATGCAGAATGTGTCTTTCTGTACCTAGCTTATTTCATTTAACATAATACCATCCAGGTTCATCCATTTGTAACAAATCACAACGTTTTGTTTTTTTAAAAAGGCTAAATAGTATTTCATTGTGTGTATATACCTTTTCTTGATTTATTCATCCTTTTATGCACACTTAGGTTGATTCTGTATCTTAGTTATTGTGAAAAATACTGCAATGAACATGGAAGTGCAGATATCTCTTCAAAATACTGATTTTAATTCCTTTGGATATGTAAACTAGTAGTGGGATTGCTGGATTATATTTTAGTTCTATTTTTAATTATTTGAAGAATTCCGTACCATCAGGGGTTTCAAAGGAAATGCTTCCAGTTTTTGCTCATTCAGTATGATATTGACTGTGGGTTTGTCGTAAATAGCTTTTATTGTGAAATGTATATTAAGTTCTCTTTTTGTTTCCGTTTTTCTTTTTTTTGACATAGAGTCTCGCTCTCACTGCAACCTATACCCCCTGCATTCAAGCGATTCCTCTGCCCCCCTCCCTCGTAGCTGGGATTATAGGTACTTGCCACCACACACAGCTAATTTTTGTGTTTTCAGTAGAGTCGGGATTTCACCATATTGGCCAGGCTAGTCTCGAACTCCTGAGCTTGTGATCCACCCCCATTGGCCTCCCAAAGTGCTGGGATAACAGGTGTGAACCACTGCACCGAGGCTGTTGTCTTCCTTTTTTAATGCTCTTTTCTCTGTGCACACTTCTCTTCTTCAGGTACTTGGCTCTCTGCTACCCTCCAGCCCTTCTTGTCATGATGGGGAATGGTTTAGTAATCCAGTGTTCTTTAACTAACGTTCTCTGAAGGCTTCAGGCATCCCTTCCCTGGGTGAAGGTGTTGCTGACAGGGGTGGACCATTGGTCCCTCAACCTGCTTTAGTCAGAAAAGCTCTGCTGTTGTCTGCTTTATTTCCCATGAGTCTTTGGAGGATTTTGTTTAAGGAAAGATTCAGCTGCTAAAGAAAAAGTTTGTACACTACCATAATCAGACTTTGACTCCCATTACAAATATTTTTCCAACACACAGAAAAGTTGAAAGAATAATACAGTGAACATTTATATGCCCTCCACTGAGATTCAACCATTGTTAACATTTCAGCCTGTCTGCAGAATCATTTCTGAGAAAATTGTACCTCAAAACAGTTCAGCATACATGTTCTGAAAATAAGGACATTCTTTCACATAGGCATGATACTATTATTGTACCTAGAAAAGTCACAACAATTCTCATGTATTATCTAATACTATATTTATTGAGTACAAATTTTGGGTTATGTCCCATTAGTCTGGAATAGCCCTTCCATAATTTTATTTTTCATGACATTGAATTATTTACCTAATATATTTTAAAAACTTTTATTTTAAGTTCAGGGGTATGTTTGTAGGTTTGTTATATAGGTAGACTCTCATGGAGGTTTGTTGCACAGATTATGTCATCACCCAGGTATTAAGCCTAGTATTCATTAGTTTTTCTTCCTGATTCTCTCTCTCCTTCCACCCTCCACTCTCCAAAAGGCCCTAGTGTTTGCTGTTCCCCTCTATGTGTCCATGTGTTCTCATCATTGAGCTCCCACTTAAAAGTGAGAACAGGTGGTATTTGTTTTTTGGTTCCTGCGTTAGTATGCTAAAGATGATGGCATCCAGCTCTATCTATGTTCCTGCAGAGGACATAATCTTGTTCTTTTTATGGCTGTGTAGTAGTCCATGGTGTATATGTACCACATTTTCTTTGTCTAGTTTACCAGTGATGGGCATCTAGGTTGATTCTATGTCTTTGCTCTTGTGAACAATGCTTCAGTGAACATATGCATGCCTGTGTCTTTATGGTAAAATGATTTATATTTCTTTGGGTAATTACTGGGCCAAATGATAGTTCTGTTTTTATGTCTTTGAGGAATTGACACACTTTTTCACAATGGTTGAACTAATTTACACCCCCACCAACAGTCTACAAGCATTCCTTTCTCTCCACAACCTTGCCAGCATCTTTTATTTTTGACTTTTCAGTAATAGCTATTCTAACTGGTGTGAGGTGATATCTCGCTGTGATTTTGACTTGAATTTCTCTAATGATCAATGATGTTGAGCTTTTTTTTCATATGCTTGTTGGCCACATGTATGTTTTCTTTAGAGAAGTGTCTGTTTATGTCCTTTGCCCATTTAAAAAAAATTTTTCTTGTAAATTTGTTTTAGTTCCTTATAGATTCTGGATATTAGGCCTTTGTAAGATACACAGTTTGCAAAAAATTTTTCCCATCATATAGGTTGTCTGTTCACTGTGTTTGTAGTTTCTTTTGCTATGCAGAAGCCCTTTAATTAGATCCCATTTATCAATTTTTGCTTCTGTTGCAATTGCTTTTGGCATCTTTGTCATGAAATCTTTGCCAATTCTTATGTCCAGAGTAGTATTGCCAAGGCTGTCTTCCAGGGAGTCTCTGACTCTTAATTAAAAGTTTTAAACCATTTACATTTAAAGTAATTACTGATAAGGAAAAACTTCTACTATTTTGCTATTGTTTTCCATATGTCATATCAATTTAAATGAACTATTAATAAACTTTAATTTTTCAAGCTAGTTTCACTTTACAGAAAAATGGAACATAAAGCGCAGAAAGTTCTAAAATACTGTCCCTACTTCACACACAGTGTCCTCTATTTTTAAAAATTTGCATTACTGTGGTACATTTGTTGCAACTGATGACCCAATACTGACACATTATTTTTAACTAAAGTCATAGTTTACATTATGTTTCACTCTTTGTGCCATATAGTTCTACTAGATTTTGAAAAATACATAATGTTACTCATCTTCTATTATTGTATCATAAGAATAGTTTTTCTGTCCTAAAAATCCTCTATGCTCCCTCCCTTCCCTGAACCCATGGAAACCATTGTTCTTTTTGCTGTCTCTATAGTTTTACCTTTTTAAGAAAGACATATGGTTGGATCATGTAGTATGTAGCCTTAGCAGATTACCATTTTTTCACATTGTAATATACCTTTAAGCTTTCTTCATCTCTTTTTGTGGCTGAATAGGTGATTTCTTTCCATCACTGATAATATTCCATTGTATAAATGTGCCACAATCTTTTAAAACCAATCAGCTGTTGAAGGACATAGTGGTTGCTACTATTTTTGGCAATTGTGTATAAAGTTGCCATTAACATTTGTGTTCAGGTTTTTGTATGGACATAATATTTCATCTGATGGTAAATACCTATGAGAGAGAAAGATGGATGAATTATTTCATGAATTACTTATTTGGCCTGCTTTAACAAAGTTGCAAAAGCTTGAGCAATTTATCATCTCACAGTTCTGGAGACTACATGTTCAAAGCAGAACTGTCAGTAGGGTTGACTCCTTCTGAGGGAGAATCTATTCCATGCCTTCTTCCTAGCTTCTGGTAGCCACGGAATTTTCTTGGCTTTCAGATGTATCACTCTAATCCTTTCTCTTCAACTGGACTCTTTGTGTGTGTGTGTCCTTTCACAAAGTATTTTCTTTAAAAGGACACCACTCATAATGAATTAAAAGCCCAGTCTTTTCTGGTATGACTTTATCTTAACTAATTACACCTGCAAGGATCCTATTCCCAAATAAAGTCACATGCTGAGGCACAGGGTTTGGGATTGAACATGTATTTTTTGGGGGGAGAACCCAGTTCAACTAGTTACAGCCCATCCTCTGGCCAACCAAAATTTAGATTCTTTCCACATCTCAAATATGTTATTCCATTCCAACTTCACCAAAAGTCTTAACCCCTTTTGTAGTCAACTGTAAGGTGAGTGTCTTATTTACTGTTATTTAAATCACATGTGATACTCTGATTATGGCCAACCCTGGGCAAAATACTTCCCTGTCTGTGAACCTGTGAAACCAGATAACCTGTGAAACCAAAGTACAATGGTGAGACAAATAGGGGATAGATATCTGCATTCCAAAAGGGAGAGATTAGAAAGGAAAAATGATTTATGGCTCCCAAACAAATTCAGAACTCAGCAGGGCAAATCCCATTGGTTTTAAGGTTTGAAAACAATTCTCTGCTGTTTCTTTTCTTCTTCTTTTTTTTTTTTGGACAGAATCTCACCATCACCTAGGCTGGAGTGCAGTGGTGCAATCTTGGCTCACTGCAACTTCCGCCTGCTGAGTTCAAGTGATTCTTGTGCCTCAGCCTCCAGAGTAGTTGGGACTGCAGGCACATACCACCACACCTGGCTAATTTTTTGTATTTTTAGTACAGAGATTTTTGTCATGTTGTCCAGGCTGGTCTCAAATTCCTGACCTCAAGTGATCCACTCGCCTCGGCCTCCCAAAGTGCTGGGATTGCAGGTGTGAGCCACCGCACCCAGCCAATTCCTTGTTCCTTGATGCTCTCTCTTCTGGGCCCACAGGGTCAGTGGCCATACTCTTCAGGCCCATTTCATTGGTGGCTCTGCCTGCTTTAAATAAGGAAGTGGCCCCACCCCTGCATCAAAGAGACAGTGGTCCCTTCCCCGGGCCTGTGTCATCTGGGCTTGTAGTGGCAGGGGCGGGTCTGTTGCCCTTTGACCAACCTCGGAGTTTTTCTTATATTTTCCTTAAGGATCAAACATGTTCTCAGCTGAGTAACTCTGTCAGCCCATTCCCTGCCTGTAGAATCACAGAAGTGTGACAGCTTCCCTTCATTTCATCCTAGATCTGTAAACTGAGGCCCAAATTGACAGAGTTTCTGCTGATATGGTTGATTGGACATACACACAAACACACACACACGATTTTAGACTGAATTCTAGAGCCTGTACCCCAACAACCTCCTTTATTGACTTCTTACATTCTGGCCACTATCTCTCTACCCTGGACTGTGAGTAACACCCCCTATGAGCACTGAGAAAGGAGAACTGTCCAGACCCAAGGCACAATTAGTGCCTGAAGAACATCTTAGTTTATAGTGTTATTACTCAGTTATTTCCTTTATATAAACCTTTATATATAATCATATATTAGTTTATAGAATTAGTGCCTGAAGTATAGCTTACTGCTTATATATATCTAGTTTATATAATCATACTTAATACTTATATCTAGCATGCTTAGTTCTATATAATCTTTCTATATAATCATACAGGTATTGTAGTCGGAGCTGTACTGACACATTTAGTGCTGATTTATATAATTCTTCCATGTAACCATATAGTAGTTTGTAGTAGGAGGAATGCCTAGAGCAGTCACAAAGCGGAAGCAGTATGTGGGAAAACAGCCAGACCAGGACAAGAACCAAAGACCCAGGTGGTGGCATCCCTGCCTGAAAGGGCATACGCTGTATGGCCGGCTTGGAGCAAGAGCTTCTCCTCCTGATAAGGGAGTTGTAGTACCTTGCATCCAGTTCCTGTGGAAAGTAGGCCTCAGGCCTGAGATCTTGGAAATAATCAAGGGAGAAGAACCCCTCTGGTGTGACCAGTCATGGCAGCTGTACACCCTGTCAGTCTTTTCTTGCTTCTGTGCTAGCTCAAATCATCCTCCCATAAATATCTTAAGAGAAGAGCACAAGTCTGTCAGCTCCTACTGCCTTGGCTTTTAGTATCCTTCTGTTAGAAATCCTTTGAAGTCTCCAGCCCCCAGATAAGAAGTGTTGCTCACGACACCTGTTGCACACAGTCCTCGCTCACCTAATTGGGGTGAACCCCTTTTCTGTACACGACCCTCTACTACTGCACACAGCATGGCCCCCTACTGCGTACCGCCCATATCTCTGCCCAAGTGACATAATGGGGTGGCCCCCTCACTTGTGACTCATGATTATGTATGCCCTATTACTAAGCCTATAGATGATGACCTTACTCACGACCCTGCCTCTGCTTGTAGCTAATAAATACAGATGCTTCTGGGCATTTGGGGCTCTCGCTGATCTTTGCTCACAGGTTTTGTGGCCCCTCGAGTCCAGCTGCTCTTCACCAGTTCTTCAGTGTCCTGTCTCTTAACTTCTCGGATCCTGCACCTCGGCACAGCATAAGGGACACCCCACGACCCTGTGGGGCTCAACGGCCCTACACTGGACACCTTAGGTCAAGGCACTAGACAGCTAGGGAGAGGACCTTTGCCTCAGAGACCGCTGAAATTATTAACACTGGCCAATCTTGAGACACTTACCCTGCCTTCCTGCTCCTTGCAAGAACTACAGGAAAGGTTTGCCCATGTTTCTCCCTCACTCCCTCTACCTCTTGACTCAAAAAGGTGCTTCCTAAGTGCCCCACTGCCCCACCCATTCCATGGCAAGGTGTGGCCCTCCTTTGAGATATGTGAGTTTAACAAACTCTCTTAAATGGCAATCATCTGATATGTTGGTCTTGTCATACCTAAATATTAAAACCTAACTTTTTAAAAAGGAGCTTGGAAGACAAAGGACTAGAAAATCAGTAGCAAGGATGTCTGTGGTAGGGCAAGAGGACCGACATGTGAGCGGACACTGAACTGTGAAAATTTGTGTATTACACATTAACACCTGCTGGGAAGCATCTATGGCGGATTAGACACTGACAACCAAGAAGAAAAACTCAATGAGTTGACATTTACCAGCTTCCCTCCTTCCTTCCTTCCTTCCTTCCTTCCTTCCTTCCTTCCTTCCTTCCTCCCTCCCTCCCTCCCTCCCTCCCTCTTTCTTGTTCTCCTCCCTCCCTTCCTCTTTCTTGTTCTCCTCCCTCCCTCCTTTCTTTCTTTCTTTTTTCTTCTTTCTTTCTTCTTTCTCTCTCTCTCTTTCTTTTCCCTCCC
>NW_016107447.1:1067324-1084637 GCF_001604975.1 Cebus imitator
CCTCCCTCCCTCCCTCCCTCCCTCCCTTCCTTCCTTCTTGACAGGGTTTGGCTCTGTTGCCCAGGCTGGAGTGCAGTGGTGTAATCTCCCCTCACTGCAACCTCTGCCTTCCAAGCTCAAGCCATCTTCCCACCTCAGCCTCCCAAGTAGCTGGGATAACCAGCCTTCATCACCATACCTGGAGAAGTAACTGCAGCACAAGGTAGAGGACAGTGGTGAGCATGGAAATGCACCGCTCAGGTCTCCTGCTGCTTCAGGGTGTGTAACTGATGGATGCCCCCAGCTACTGTCCTTTGCATCTGCCACCATGTCTGTGCTGAAGTCATGCTTCCCTCAGATTACCCCCAGCCAATGATTGGGGGCTGCCCAAACACTAACACAGGCCTATTCTGAGAACTGAAGTCACCATTCTGATAGATGACTTCAGTTCAAGCCTTGCTGTTCAGCCTGGCTGGTACTTTATCAGTGTTGTACTTCATTCTGAGACTCTTCCTCCTTCCTTCTCACCTCCTTCAGAGTAGGCAGCCCTGCATCATGGTCTGATGCTCTCCTTGCCACTTTGGCTGCCTCCTTTTCCCCTCACTGGCATTTTCCCTGATACACGCTGTTGATTACCTAATCCTGTCTGGGCATCTGCTTTTTAGAATGAGTTCTAAACAAACCTACTCACCTATAGTTTTGGTTTGAATAGTTCAGGAAATGAAGAAAGGGAGGAGAAGAGGAAGAAGATGGGGGAAAAAACGTGATTTTTTTTTCTTACTAGTTATTACTGCCAAATCAAGATGATGATTCAATTCCATTAGAAACACTAAAAATATTTAGGTATATTTTAAAATTAAATGACAATACTCATCATATTCTTAAAAGTGTGTCCCTTGTAACTATTATCCAATTATGATAAAAATATTTGATGTCAACTTAAACTATGCTAGAGAATAAGTGGCTTTCCAAAATTTGTTTATAATAGTTACAAATAAAACTTTGGAAGACTTGTCCAAACTTCTACTACCTTTGTGGTTCTTAACTAAATGTAAAATAGTAACCACATCCTTTTTTCAGACCCTAAGGGACAAACCATAAAGGAGAGTGAGAGCGAGAGAGAGAGAGAGAGAGAGAGAGACAGAGAGAGAGAGAGAGAGAGAGAGAGACAGAGAGAGAGAGATAGAGACAGAGAGACAGAGAGAGAGAGAGAGACAGAGAGACAGAGAGAGACAGAGAGACAGAGAGACAGAGAGAGAACACTCTTACAGACTTTTCTGTGATTTCAAATATACAACACTTTATCTCTTTGCCTTCTTGTCATATTAATAAGCATTTAATTCTAAAAGTACATCTTGGGCCTGGGAAGATCATGGATGAACTGGAGACCGGTTATCCAAATCTGAGCCTGTAGCAACCAGCATCTCCTCCGGCTTGGTTAAGGAGTTTCCACCTTGAGAGAGAAGAGAGAATCAGAGATGTAGGAAGGTGAAAAGCTTCAGGGAAGGTTCAGCCTGACTGGTACTTTGTCAATGCCAGAGGACATGGCATTGCAGGGGACATGATTTTGTGTCCCAGGGGCACCATGGCAGAAACCCTGCTAAGTACTCTCCTTCGAAGAACAATGAGATATGCTGCCCCAGAATCAGGGACTGGGGATCAGGGATGCTCAGCAAGCTATCCTAAGGAATTGTGAATTTATGATCCCTTGCCCTACAGTTTAAATATGAAGAGAAAGGTGCTGTGAAAGTTAAAATAATAATAAAAATTCAATAACCCTTGAGCAGCTTAAAGATAATTTCGTCCAAATGTCCCCTTCATACAGGGGAGAAGAGTAATGCCCCTTATGTGAAATGGATGGTGCTATTCTGAGCAAGGAGGTCTGCTGAGCCACCCCCTTCACTGTTCAGAGGCAGATCTGTGGGACAACCCAATTTGAAGCCTCTGATCTGAATGATTTCTAGGGGCACGGGCAGTTCTCAACTTGTAAGATAAATGCGTCTGCAGGAAGGTTTCAGGGGCAGCCGAGAAGGGCAGATCTGGGGCTCCTCACCTCAATGCAAAGTCCACCAGGGCTCCATACACTGATATTGACAGTTGTAGAAGCAACACTTCTTGACCCCCGGGCACTTTTTATCATACCAGCACACAGGTAAGAGGGTGAAAGAGCAGTCAAGATCAAACTCTGGGCAATATCCAGGTTTCGGTGCAGCTGGAGAAAAATACCACAGGGTCAGTCAAGGGCAGCCATAAGTCATTTCCAGGCACCAGAGTCAGCTCATTCCACAGATTCCTCAGAGGAAACATTCCCTAACCCCAACCACACCCAGGATTGCCACTCCTTAATCATACTCTTCAGGATTCCAGGCTGAGCCATGTGGAGGCAAAGGAGGATGGTCACAGAGAGTAGAGAGACGCTGCTCAGCTTCATGGTGCAAGAAAAGAGTGTGGGCACACCTGGAGGCTGCACCTGTCTATGTCAGTTCTGGCGGGGCCCCACCAGTAGGCGGCGCTGTGGCCGGGGAGGCTGGAGATCAGAGGTGCCTCAACTTGACCCGGAATCATTAGCTCTTCCCTTTTACTTCCAGGAAGAGACAACGTGAAACAATTTGTGCAATATAATTTATGAGAGCCCTCATGGACTGTGCCTCTATTCAGGGTGTTGCAGGACTGCCCTAGCTGTTCCTCATTCTGACTTTATCCAGCGGATTTTGAGGCAGTAGGAGGCCACTGCCTTTCCCAGGGCTTGCATCAGTTCTGACCAACTCCCCTCTTTCCACTGTATATATCCAGAACAATTGAAACCCACCCCTTCCAGCGGTGTTTAGATATGAGTGCATTTGGGGTGTTTACTTTTACCACATTAACACTGAAACATGCACAGACATAAAGACAAAGCCGGATATTGCACTATTAGCAAGATAATTTCTAGATTCACAGAAAATATAAATGCATTATGAACTACAGAGAAATGTTTCCATTGCATTGTTAGTGTTTGCTCTTTTAACTCCTGTCGTTATGTTGCCATGACTCTGCAAAAACTTTATTTGTTGATAAAAGTCTAAGAAGGTCATTTTGGAATGTGACCCCTAGGCTAAATAACCGTTCTGCCTCTCTGCACTCTTGTAAAAGTATGTGATGTGTCTACTCACTTGGTGGCTAAGAACACAGCTATCAGTAATGGTACGAAATGGGTTTATGAGTGCACTCAGAAAAATTGGTATCTGGTATGGAAGGTAGAGAAATACTGAGGAAAAAGCTCTCTGAAGCAGGTGTTCTATCTATATCTATCTATCTATCTATCTATCTATCTATCTATTATCTATCACTCTTTCCTCTTTTTCTAGTGCAATCTTGTGGTGGTTACTTCCCAGCTGTGTGCCTTTTTGCTGTGCATCTGTGCTATTTTCTTCTACTTCTGGCTGGGCTTGTCCTCACTGAGTTCCTGTCAAAATTTAGAAAAAAAAAATATTTCCAATTCGTGTGACATACCAATAAGTTAAAGTGTGTCTGAACTTTTATTCTCAGGATGTTTGTTTGCAGCCACACACACCAACACAAAACCTTTCTGTTTTCAAAGAAGTTTGATATTCACTGAATTTTATGATAACAAAATATGACAGTCATATTACATGAAAGGAAAACTATATGATAATCTTGCCATAAATGTAAAGTTAAAATGCCTAAACAAAATATTACCAGTGAATTTTGTTGTGTATAAAAATGGTGATAAATCATGAACAAGTGGGATTTATTTCAAAAATATATGGTTGGTTTCACATTCCAAATTATCATTGAAATACTTGTCACTAATCAAGTAAACGGGGAAATTGTCTGATTATCCCATATCAGCAATAGAATGTGTGAAAAAAATCACTTATCTATTCATGATAAAAGAGTAAATGACACAGGACCAGAAGTTCAATTATTTAATTTGATAGTGAGCCTCTACAAAAAGCCGGCAACAAAGAAAAGCACTTTCAAAATGAGGGAGGAAAATATTATCTTCCACAGGAGTGATGAGAATACTGACAATTCTTGTCAAAGTCCATTGTTTCAGAACTCTGGAACATAACCAAGGCTTGCAGCAATACAAAGGCTTGAAACAATATGTAAACAAAGGCTTGAACAATACATTCAGTACATATTTATTGAAGAAAAAAACAGACGAATCTCAGCAATAGCAGAGAGCTTAGTGGCAATATAACTTGTTCTATTTCCATCTTTGTCCCCAGCTGTGTGGTAGCCTTGAAGGCCAAGAGGCTTACTCTAGAGTGGTTGTGAAAAGCAGTAGCATGGCAGTCACTTTAGGGGAGAAAAATTCCCCCTTTCTGCCTTCAAAAGCTCCATTTCCAGAAAAATTTCAGTATTTCAGCTATATGCCAGTTCTCTAAAATTTAGAGTTTCTTTCTCATAGTGTATATAAGCCTCACCTAACTCAGTGTGCTCTGTATGGACAATGCTATTTCTGGGACAAGTTTTTGATATCATAGCTACTTCAGACAGTGAGGCCACCTGGAGCTAACAAGAGCCTGACCAAAAAACAAAAACAAAAACCAAAGGAAAAAAAAAAANAAAAAAAAAAAAAAAGAGAAAAAGTGAAAAATGAGATATTCAGGGGTCTTTGAACATCTCTATCATAATTGTAGAGAATCTAGAAGGTCACACATCTGCATAGCATTGTGTGTTTGCCATAGTGCTGTGTACATGCTAAGGAAAGACCAAGGAAGGCCCTAATAGCTACCTCTGCCTGAATTTCAGGCTCTGTGCAAGGAATAAAGCAAGGCTAAGTGATATGGTTTGGCTGTGTCCCCTCCCAAATCTCATCTTGAATTGCAGATTAAGGGTGGCTCTGCCTTTCCCAAATTAGTGACTCAAATGTTAATCCTTTTTGGCAACACCCTCTCAGACACACCCAGGATCAATACTTTGCATCCTTCAATCCAATCAAGTTGACACTATGTATTGACCATCACAGTCGTTTCATAGAAATAGCATGGAATCTATAAATTGCTTTGGGTATTATGGCCATTTTAACAATATTGATTCTTTCTATCCATGAGTATAAAATGTTTTTCCATCTGTTTGTGTAACCTCTGATTTCTTTCAGCAGTGTTTTGTCATAATTGTAGTAGAGATATTTTGCCTTTCCGGTTAGTTGTATTGCTAGGTATTTTATTTTATTTTTGTGGCAGTTGTGAATAGGACTGCATTCTTGGTTTGGCACTGAGGTTGGGTATTGTTGGTGTATAGAAATGCTACTTACTTTTGTACATTAATTTAATATGTCATACAGGAGCTAGGGCCTGCCAGACAGGCCTCACAATTTTGCCTGGTGCTCTATACTACTGTGGCTGAGCTGGTATCCAAGTTGCAAGACAAAGTCCTCTTTACTTGTCCCTCTCCTCATGTCAAGCAGAGGAAAGGGGCCTCTTTCAGAGCTGTGTGCTGCACTGCCTGGGGTTGAGGAAGGCTGATGCAAGCACTCCTTCAGCTGCCCAGGCTGATGTCTCACTCGGTTGCATGCACCCCATGTCCACTGGCCTCCGAGCCCCGCACAGCTCAGGACTTGTCTAGGAGTTGTAGTAGTCCTTGTGGCCTAGACTGCCTTTCAAGTTTATTTAGTGGCCCATAGCACTTTAGCCTGCAGTGGTGAGGCTTGCCAAAACTCAAGTTCCAACTGCTGAAATGGGTGATTGTCCTCTGGCTAAGGCTCATCTAAATGCTCCTTCTGTGGGCATTGGGTGTTATTTCTGGTGTTGACAGCGCTGAGTTCCAATGCAAAGTCCCATAATCACTGAGCTCCCCCTCTCCCAAGTGCACATATTTTCTCTCTGCGCCATGTAGCCTCTGCCAGAGGATGGGATGGGGTGGCATCAGCAATTCAAAACTGTGTTTTTATACCCTCTTCAGTGCCTCTTTCAGTGATATGATGTTAGATCCAAGTATTGAGATCACTCACCTGCTTTTTTGTTATCTTTTCACTTTTTATATTCTTTTTGTGTAAGTAGTTGTTATAGTTGGTGTTCCTATAGGGAAGATGATTCATGGAGGCTTCTATTTGGCCACCTTGCTCTGTCTCCAACCTTCAGTTTTTTTTTTTTTTAACATATAACAATTATGAATTTTCCCCCAATCCATGGAATTTATTCACTTAATTATTTGTTTGTGTATGTGAAACTTTCAACATGGTTCCACAGTTAGGTCTGTGCAGAATCAGGTATCCATCTCCATTCTTTCTCTCCTTTCTACCCCATCCCTGACAACACCCTGTAGGTGATCATTTCATGGTCTCTTGGTTTTTCCTTTGTGTGTTTCTTTTTTCCTGCATTGAGTAGATAAATGAATATTTTCTTCTTTTGCATTATTTCTTACAAGATACTTTCACTTCATAATGTATCTGGAAATCAAACCTCAGCTTACAGCCATCTTCACCATTCCTCTGAACAGCTGCATAATACTTCGTTGCATAGATGCACTATAACATCATTTACTCAACAACTCTCCACTGTATAGGCATGTTGGTTGTTTTCAATACTTTGCAGTTACAAACAATGCTGAAATTAATACATTTACTTTAATTTTCCACATTGGCTTGGATTGTCTTATTGGTCTGGCATTCCTACCATAACTCTTTCAAGCAGGGACAATCTAAGCTGATCAATGAATATCTTTTGTGAAAGACTTCTGTATCCTCCTGTCTTGTCTACATCCTGTGGAAAGAAAAGTGATTTGAAATCATAACAGATTATTTCAATTCCAAGCTCTGTTCTTGACTCCAAATTAATTTTCCCATCTGTATGAGGAGGGCAGTTTTCTAGGATATGCCAGCAGGGATTTCATTCTAAATTCAATGGGAGTTTGTGGCTCAGAACATCTGTTACAAGCTGGAAAGAACCTGGAGCCTGTCCTGGCCCCGAGGCACTCTGCAGTCCTGGGGACAGACACACATGGCTGGCTAGAACAGAGTCTGCAAGTGGCTCCAGTGTGCCTGAGGTTATCAGTGATGCTCACTGCTCTACCCCTGAAATGTACCCAGAGCCTGGAGAGATGCTATCTGGGCTCCTTGTCACAGTAAAACTTTGTAGTGCCAAGGACCCTAGGTCTCCAGTGAAGGGTGGTGTCAGTTGAGTTGTACCTAAAATCACATTTTCTGACTTCTTTACTTACAAGTCACACTGAACATTGCAACTGCCTTTTCTGGGTAATTTCTACCATTTTTAAAAAATGGGAACCTTTATCTTTGTTTCTTTTTTTTTTTTGTTTCTCCCCAACAAGGAAGCCAAAGTTGCCGGAATGGGGCCATCAGTATCTGTACAATCAAGAAGTAACATAGTCAGGAATGCTCAGAGGGCCCCTCTAACCCCAAAGCCCTGATTTTTCTGTTGTTTTTTTTCCCTGAAGGTGATTTCAGTTTCAGAAATGGACAGAGATTGTCCAAAGTCCTATATCAGGTTGGTAGCACAGACAGGGCTACAACACAATCTGTGGAAGGAAAATGCAAAGTTTTTCTTTCCCTGGGACCCAAGATGTAATGAGGGTGGCTATTGTAAACAATTTGCATTCTTGGCTTCTAAGTGTAATAATTTCATTCCTATTTTGGATAAATTAACCACCATATGAGCCCTGGAAGTCAGAGGCTGTGCCACTTTTTATAACAGAGCAGGAAAATCTGGATTCTTGTTTTATCTGCCTCCACTGAGAGAGACAACCTCATACGAGTATATGCTGGGGTAATATATAATGCACAACCTCTAAACTGGACTTGGGAGCTAGTGATATTAGGATGTGAACATTTATTCCTGGGACAGTTACAGGAATGGCAGCTGTATTTGACTTTTCGGAAGAGAAATGGAAACGATGGTCCATGCATTGTACAGACATTGGCTGTGAGACATGTAACCTCCACCTACTTTGAGGTATCACCAAGGAGCTTCACTAAGGCCAATGTATGTCTGATTTTGACTGTGATTCTGCATTCATAGCCTTGCTTGCTTTTTCCTTTTCTCATAACTTGAGTTTATTTGTTCCCTAATGGTTTTGTGATCCACTTAATTTTAACCGAGCCAAGACTGACTTCTTTGTAATTAAGAAGTGAATGACTCGGTGACTCTTGTTAGGGAATGGCTGTTTCGAGAGCTCCATGAGTTACTCCCAACCAACAATCACAGCTGGTGAAAGTTATTTTTTAAATTTACTTTAGATTTTATTTTTGTTGTACATATTTAAGTTATATAACATGATGTTTTGATATACATATACATAGTTAATTACTACAGTGAAGCCAATTAACATATTCATTGTCTCACATAGTTAGCTTGTTTTGGGAAGAGCACATAAAATCTACTCTCTTACCAACTTTCCAGCAGACAAAACTAATAATCGAGTGACCCAGTGACTTCTACTCTGCAATAGCAGTGTGAAGAGATACTCTTTAACCAAACAACCATTTGGGAATTGTTCTACATACATGCATTTATTTTTAAAACTCTACTAAACCTTGAGAGAACACAAGTATCCATGCCAATGAGCCGTAACCCACTCTGTACTTTCTACCTCTAAGGTCAGCATGAGGGAAGCTTCACTTGGGCATCTTTCATCTTCATGAGAAATGGGTTCCTTTAATCTTCATGGTGTCCCCAAATCTATATTTTTATTTAATTTCACACCTTGGCTCAGTCATCCCATTACTCTGGTTCCAGCTATTACTTTGCTTTCTGGTCTTGGTAAGATGAATTCATCACTGGCCAAGAAAAGGAAAAATCCCTTTTCTCCCACCTCCTGTCAAGGATTATGATGTCTTCCCAGGAGGAAAAGGTTGCAAACATCTCTTAATCTCCCTCCCAGGTTATGTTGCAGAGGTTGTATTGCACTTGTGTGTGACCAAGAGGTACGAGATGCCATTCTTCCACCCAACATTACTTGTACTGGAGAGGGTCTACCCCAGGCACTGGAGGTAAAGAATATTGTGACCCCCATGCCCCACCCCTGGCACAGCTAATTAGTAGGGTAGAGTTTTCAAGTTAGGGAATGCATGCCAACAACATCAGAGGCTACTGCTCATGCCCAGAACCATGTTGGTAAAACAAGGCTGTCACTCTGAAAGAAGTGGACCACTATTTCCAAAACAGCTCCATAGAAGGAGCTCACTGAGTTTCCACGGGTGAAAGGCAGGCTACAAGAACAGAGAGCTCCAAAGTCCTCCCAAACAAACTGACCTTTATCTTGGACCAGAGTGTGAGGAATGTCCAGCCTAAAGGTTCTCTTGAAAAGCAATGGAAATTTTAGTGCCAAACGATGAAGAGGAGGTTGGCAGCTCCATGGCAGAACACCTAATGATTAGGGAAATTGAACATACCACCTGATAAAGTAGCATTTGAGAATTTCCAGAAATATATTGAGGGTAAATTGTCATGAAAAAGGGAGTTACTCATGACACATTTCAAAGCCACCAATTTTGTCATAATAACATGTTAACATAATTAGAATATATGATATTAATGAAGGAAATATATATACACACACACACACAAACACACACACACAATCAATGGGAAAAAAAAGAAACTTGATGCCTTCAAAAATAAAAGCACAATGCTACATTATCCAAGAAATGTTAGATAAGTCAGCAAATGATATTAAGACAGATTACCAGCGATTCAGGGGAAATACTGGATTTGTATCTTACACATTATCTCAAAGTATGTTTCAGCTGGTCAAGAATTTAAACATAAAGATTGAACTATAAAGGTACTCAAAGAACACACGAGTGAAGTTTTAGAATGTTGTTATGGGAATGACTTTCTGGAGCAAATTTTATTGTTAATCATATGCAAATAAAAAACTTTTTTGGAAAAAATCCAACATATAGTAATATAAACAATTAGAAATTCAAAAATATGAATACAGTCATGTGATGGGAATAAATATATTCTATATTATATTGAAAGAACTTTTATAACGCAAAAGAAAACAGATGAGCCAAAAGAAAAATGAACATGAACCATGTATATATGATTTATAGAAAAAGTAATGTAAGTAGATAATAAAAGTAGAAAATAAATACTTCAACCAAAATTTAAGAAATGTTATTTAAAACAAACACAGGAGTCATTTTTTTGTTCTTATGAGATGGTCTTCTTACTACTGATTTGGGGCAGATTTCATTTGTCAGTGGTCTGTGTCTCAGTTATTGTGAAATAAATAGCTTGATCTCTTAAGACCTTTCTTACAATGAGAAAGATTTCTGGGATCTAAGCTAAGGTCTGCCAGGTGAAGAGTGAATTTGCAATACAGTAGCGGAAGATTTGTGCAGTTGAATCAATATGAGTTGAGGACACCAAGGTGATGTAGAAGACGTTGATGCTGGCAGACTTGACATTTTGTAGCCTGTAACTTTATTTTCTATTTTTTTTTTTTTTTGAGACAAAATCTTGCTCTGTCACTCAGGCTGTTGTGCAGTGGCACGATCTCAGCTCACTGCAACCTCTGCCTCCCAGGTTCAAGCAATTCTGTTGTCTCAGCATCCTGAGTAGCTTGGACTATAGGCACACACCACCATGCCTGGCTAATTTTTGTATTTTTAGTAGAGATGGGATTTCAGCATATTGGTCAGGCTGATATGGAACTCCTAACCTGAGGCGATCCACCTGCCTCAGCCTCCCAAAGTGCTAGGATTACAGGTGTGAGCCACTGTGCCTGGCCAGCATGTCACTTTATAATCAAGTTCCTTTCATCTTCATGGTGTCCTCAAATCTATGTTTTTATTTGATTCCACACCTTGGCTCAGTCATCCCATTACTCTGGTTCTATTACTTTGCTTTCTGTCTTGGCAAAATGAATTCATCACTAGTCTTTCTTGAAAGGCTACCGAATCTTCCTGCCTTGGTCAACATCCTAGCAAAGAGAAATAGAAATGACATGTTAGGACAGGTAGTTTCCAGCCCCAGCTCTGCTCTTGACTTCTAGAGTAAACTTGATGGCTCTCCTGGACTCCAGTTTTTCCATCTTCATGATGAGGATGTTTGTGTAGATTATTTCAAAGAGGACTTCCAACTTCAAATTCAACAGAAGGTTGCGGCTCAGGGATCTATTATAAGCCAAGAAGCACTTGATGCCTGTGCATGATCCTTGTGATTCTGGACTCCAGGAGACTAACACACATGGCTGGCTAGAACAGAGTCTCCCCATCCCAGCATGTTCTGGACAAGGAGAGCCTAAGAAGACTGTCCAAAAATTGTCATTAGTGATTCTCTCTACTCAACCCACATGGCACACACAGAGCCTGCAAATGTGGTAGCAGAGTTTTTAGTCTCAGCAAAAACTCCTTTGCTAGTGAAACTATGTCTCTAGGAGGAGCATGGTTGCAGTGAAGCTGCGCCTGAATAACCATATGTTTTCTGACTGCAATATAAATTCTGAGTAGTGAGTTACCATACTAACACCTCTGGGTAACTTCAGTATTATTATGCAGCCCCAAACTTCTCATCTTTCCCATCGTTCTTGATCTCACCTCACCATTACACACAGAGATACTACAGGGCAGTAGGTAGTTTAGAGAATCCAGCCAAAAAGCCCCAGAGAGTCTACTATCTCCACTTCGCTTTTACAGTTGGGTAAAGTGTAGGTCACAAGCAGAGGCTAGAACACAGAGTAGAGGAGAGGGTGGAACATTGTGCTCTGGTGCTCACAATGAGGCGAGAATGGTCATGTGGACAACTTCAAGCCTTGGTTTCTAATCATACAAGCACCACTCTCAGAAGTCGCAAAGTCCACATGCCTACTTCCCTGCCTTCTTGGAAGCCTCCGCATATGTACATGCAGGGTTCATATAGTCAGAGGCACACACTCTGTGAGGAACTGAGAGCTGGGGTAGAGAAAGAGGCAGATAGGGAGATGGCAGGAAGTGAGTTTACTCTGGTAGCAGGGGCAGCAGTGGCTGGGTATCTACTTCCAGGGAGACAAGTGGAAGTGGTGTCTAATTTGGCAATGTTGGTGGACAGATGTGGCGTCACCATGCCTGGAGGCAGCAGTGGTGTGCTCTGTTGTGATTGGAGAGGAAAAGGCTGTGGGACAGGTATTGTTGAGGAATGAGTGTGCCCATAAAAATCACTAAGCAGTACGCTTGGAGGACAAAGTATCGTCTAGAGTGGAGAAGCTGAGGATGCAGTCTGTGATTAAAATATAGATAGGGTAAGGCCCATTAAAGGTGATCTTGTAAAATAAATTACTGTTGGGGAGAAACTCATAAAGGAGTATCTCACTGTCTAGCACAGTAAGATAAAACACATTTTTAGGGATGTTCTCAAGGTAATTGTAGAGTGTGGCCTCCTATTTCCAGAGGTGGCAACATTTTTGCTGTTTCTTTTGCACCTGCCAACGTAAGGAGTGCCTAGAGTTTGATGGGGAATTTGGAACCCTATGAAAATCCGCAGTGTAAAAGATATTTTTATGCTTTTGACTGCCCACAATGCGGCACTCCTTTGTGTCACATATCGTGGCACCTCCCTATGTGAGACCATATTTGAGACTTGGTGACTTGGTGAGTGACAGATCTGGCCTCTTGTTGCAGGAATGAAACAGACCAGAGAGTCACTTTTCTTCACCCATTAGACCTAGGGCTGTGCAAATATGCTCAGCAAGTGACTCTTCCACCTGAAGCAGCAATGATAAAGGGACATTCTTTCTCAGCACAAGGTAGTTTTATTGTCCACAGTGACACCTGATTCCAGGGTCATGGGTGACTGTGATGAGTGTCCAGGACTGCAGCAGTAGGGTCCATGTCACATAATTGTTGAGGGGTAGTTCTGGCTATGATCATGCTGCCTGGATACTCTTACTTCTTACATTGCCTCTGAGTCTGAATCTTCCATTCTCTCAAAAATCTGTGAGCACGTTTACAGATTGGGTTATCCAGAAAGCAGGAGCTGAGATAGAGTTAAGAGGGCAAGTTGCCTTGTGAGGTCACACCTGTGACAGTAAAGGAGAGGAAGCAGGACTGGCAGAGGGTGCCATTGCCAACCCGACCTGACAGCATCTCTGGCAACCCATCAGGGAGCTCTGGAACAAGAGTTTTTCCATTAGAGGAGTCCAAAATTGGGCAGAAAAGGTAGACCCTTGTACCACAGCCTTACTCTACCGTTAGCTAGGGCCCCTGGTTCTATGTGATCGGAGCTGAAACACCAGGGTAGTGCCTGAAGGAGAACCGGCTGACAGCAGTCAGCTAACCACCCTCCATGCATCTGGGGAACAAGTGCTCCTTGAAGGGAGGTATGAGCAGCACCTTTCCTAGTTACCTACAGTGCACCCCTGGTGTTGCCCTGCATACATTGGGAACAGCTTCTCCAGGGCTCTGGTGTGCTCTTCCTCTGTGGGAAACCATGGAAGAAAGGGTGACTGGGGCACAACAGCTCTGGCCTCTGCAGTTGGTGTCAGGGCTGCAATGGGTCCTCATCATCACCCTCCTGTCTTCCCATTCTAAAGTCCCCATGTCCTCAGCCGCCCTCACAACTACTCTCAGTGTGTTATCTTGTGGTGGGACCCAAAACCTCATTCCTGGGGTGACCAAGCAATGGTTTGGCTGAGCAGACCAGCTACTTAAAGAATCTGCCCTTTAACTCTTATGATATTTGTTTGGAGCTCTGCTTTGTAAAGCTGAAGCATTATTCACCATGATCTTTGAAATTCACAGCTCCTGCTGTATGTCAGGGAAGATACAGAGTAGGAGGTTTCTCAGCCCTTACCCAAACAACTCCCAGGCAGATGACAACCACTATCATTGTCCCTTTTCCAGCCTCCTCATCCTCAAAACCTTGGGGGTCAGGACAGTAGCCAAGAGATGAGAAAGGAACCTGGTCTACAAAGCAATCTCAGTGTTTTTTTCCTTCTTTCAGTGTTAATTCTCTATTATTCTTGATTGTATTTAGTTGTGCTTCCCTCCTTTTCATCTTGATTACAGTAGCTAGTGCTTTGTCTATTTTGTAACTGTATTAGAAAAATCGGATTAATATTTATTAAGCAGATTACCTGTTTGTCTATTCTTTGCTTCATATATTTATGTTTTTATCTTTATTGTTTTATTTACTGTTATCAAAAAATAACAGATGTTGATGAGGATGCAGAAAAAAAGGGAAGGTTTATATACTGTTAGTGGGAATGTAAATTAGTTCAGCCTCTGTGGAAAGCAGTTTGAAGGTTCCTCAAAGAACTAAAAGTAGAACTACCATTTCACCCAGCAATCTCACTTGGTTTATCTCATCTAAAATAATTTGCTAAATTCTCCTATTGTATCAGTGTTCCTTGCATGTCTCCAATATTTCTTCTTTATAAAGGTGTTTGCTGTGGTACATAATGCTTACATGTGGTATATCTAGGAGAATTGTGACTTTGAGCATTCAAATATTTCCCCCTCACCATTTGAGCAAAAAAAATTTACAACATATGATAAATATTCATGACTGCACCCTGATTTATATAGACAATTGAATAAGAGAGTACATGAGGAATAAATCTCCGACATAGAAAAATTTTAAATAATTTATGCAGATGCCTTTCTTTTAAAGAGTATGTTAAGTTATAGCTGTACATAGTCACTTCATTCCAGAGTGCAGAATGGAAAGAGCGGGGAGGAGAGTGACTTCATAGTGTGAGGAGCTGACACACTGCCTCAGCCTTGCAACCTAGGGCAACATCAATCATAAGTCATGTTGACATCCATACCCTTGTTACGACGTCATAAGAAGGGCAGTTTACCTCTGAGGTCTTCCTCCAAAAAAACCCATGTCCTTAGTATAACAAGGAGAAAAATATCAGACAAATCTCCATTGAGGGACATTCTACAAAATACCTAAGCAGGACTCCTCAAAACTGTCAAGGTCTTCAAAATCAAGGAAAGTCTATGAAACTGTCACAACCAAGAAGAGTCTAAGGAGACGTGACCACTAAATGAAACATGTCCTGAATGGAAACCTGGAAAGAACACTGGTAGTAGCAAAGGCCATGTGAACAAACTTTGGACTTCTGTTAATGTGTCAATAATGATTCAACCTTTGTGACAAATATGCCCTATTAACGTAAGGTGTTACAGCAGGAGGGACAGTGCGCTAGTACACAGGAACTCTAGCAAACACCCTGAGATGCCAGGACTCCTTTCCATGCTTCATGTGATTATCCTTGTGGAAATGAATTTACTGTTTTTTTGGTTTTGTTTTTTTGAGATGAAGTTTCACTCTTTTGCCTAGGCTGGAGAGCAGTGGCGTGATCTTGGCCCACTGCAACCTCTGCCTCCCAGGTTCAAGTGATTCTTTTGCCTCAGCCTCCCGAGTAGCTGGGACTACAGGTGTGCACCACCATGCCTGGCTAACTTTTGTATTTTCAGTAGAGATGGGGTTTTCACCATATTGGCCAGGCTGGTCTCAAACTCCTGACCTTGTGATCTGCCTGCCCCAGCCTCCCAAAGTGCTGGGATTTATGGGTGTGAGCCCCCACACCCAGCCATGAATTTATTTTCATTGCAGATTCTCCATTTCTCTCTTCTCTTCTTTATACATGTATTTCTGGACCCCACTTTTTTCTCTGAAAAGGGTGGAGGCAAAAGTTCAAGAGACATCTTCATTGAAAATCAGTTGTTCGTTCCATACATATAGTGTAAAGTTTCTACTGTTCTCCGGTTACTGATTATGGTGAAGAAGTCGTGTTTATGATTTATTGTTATTCTTGTGGAATCATACAGTTTTGTAAGAATGTGTTACGAGATGACATTCACAGAACACCATGACTCCAGCTCTTCTGGAAATCTGGTAATAATTTTTTTTTTTTGGTAAAATACTGACTTGGGGGATACTTTTATAAGAATAATAAAAATTTGACTTTATAAAAGTTGATAACATTTGGAAGATTAAATATGATATAAGCAAAGGAAAACAATATAGTCACATGCTTCATAACAATGCTTTGGTCAACAGCAAACTGCATATACAAAGGTACTCTCATAAGAATATAATGCTGGAAAATTGATACAAACTCCTGATGTCATAGCCATGATAATGTCATAGTGCAATGTATTAATCACGTGTTTGTGGTGATGCTGATATAAACAAACCTTACTCATTGCCAGTCGGATAAAAGTGTAGCATATCCAATTATGTACACTCTGTAATACCTGATAACAATCGTAAACGACTGTTTTCCTCGTTTATATACTTACTATACTTTTTGTTACCATTTTAGAGTGCCCTCCTTCTACTTATTAAAAAATAAGTCAACTGTAAAACAGCTCCAGTTGGTTTCCCAGGCTGTATTCCAGAAGAAGGCATTGCTATCATAGGAGAAGACAGCTGCATGCATGATATTGCTTCTGAAGACCTTCCAGAGGGGTAAGATGTAGAGGTGGAAGAAAGTGATCATGATGACCCTGAGTAGACCTAGGCTATTGTGTGTTAGTCTCCTAGTTTTTAACAAAAAAGTCTTAAAAGTAAAACAAAATTAAATGGAAGCTTATAGACTAACAATATAAAAAGGAAATATTTTTGTATAGCTGTACAATGTGTTTGTATTTTAAGTTGTACTATTACCAAAGAGTCAAAGAGTTAAAAATAATTGAAAAGCATATAAAGTTAAAAAGTTACAGTAAGATGGCCATGCCAGGTGGCTCATGCCTGCAATCCCAGCACTTTGGGAGGCCGAGGCGGGCGGATTGCCTGACCTCAGGAGTTTGCAACCAACCTGGGCAACACGGTTAAACCCCGTCTTTACTAAAAACATGCAGAAATTAGCCGGGCGTGGTGGCATGTGCCTGTAGTCCCAACTGCTCAGGAGGCTGAGACAAAAGAATTGCTTGAACTTGGAGGTTGCAGTGAGCCGAGATTGCGTCACTGCACTCCAGCCTGGGCGACGGTGCAAGACTCTGTTTAAAAAAAAAAAAAAAAAAAAAGTTACAGCAAAATAAGGTTGTTAGTGAAACAAGAAAATTATTTTAAGTAAATTGAGTGTAGCCTAAGTATACAGTGTTGATGTCCACAGTAGTGTACAGTCATGTCCTAGGCCTTTACATTTACTCATCACTCATTCACTGACTCACCAGCGTGACTTGTAGACCTGCAATCTCCATTCATCACAAGTGCCCTATATAGGTTACCATTTTTTATTTTTATTTTTATTTTATTTTATTTTTTTGAGATGGAGTTTCGCTCTTGTTACCCAGGCTGGAGTGCAATGGCGCGATCTTGGCTCACCGCAACCTCCGCCTCCTGGGTTCAGGCAATTCTCCTGCCTCAGCCTCCTGAGTAGCTGGGACTACAGGCACGCGCCACCATGCCCAGCTGATTTTTTGTATTT